>NC_135763.1:24136320-24160590 GCF_052425735.1 Oculina patagonica | reverse complement strand
TAATAAATTATAAATTATTCAGCCTTTATAAATTATAAATTATTCCACCTTTATTATATACAGCCTTTATTATTCAGCCTTTATAAATCATAAATTATTCTTATATATTATTCATATCAATAATTTATCAATTATTGATATCTGGTAATCTCTGCCTTAATAACTGGATATTTAGATCTGCTCCTTTGGTGTTGGTATTAATTTAAAAGAGGTTTCATTGTATTACTTAACACACAAAAAAAAATCAGTGATTTCTTACATCAGTGAGGTAGGCAAACTCCAGTGGCTTTCCTTCATACAAATGTCGAAAATAAGGAAACACAGGTATTCTTTGCCCTTTTTCCTTTGAAACCCAAGTTGCTAGTCTGAATGCCTCTTCCAGTCGGCCATAGGCATATGCTTTATTCCATGCCTGCTGGTCGTACATGTAAACAGATGGGTAGAGTGCCATACTGCTTGAAAACAACCATTTCAACTTGTTGTTCAGTTCTTGGTGCTGAAAACAAAATAGCAAGATGGTGTGTAAATTTAAGAAAGATCATTGCAGTTGTCTTTGCACTTACAGTCAACGCGCTTCACGCATGAATGCTCGATGACGCAAGGTTCCAATATTCACATGAACATACTATTAATAAATTTGATTGACATGCCTTCACCACCAGATTGAAAGATAAAGATCACGAATCAAATAATCGAATCATTTAGTTGAAGATTTCGCGCTGAATTACCGCTGAAAATGGCCGAAATTCTTGTAAAGATAAAGATGGAGACCAACAGCAACGTTCTTATGTTTGTTGAGCGAACACAACCTTAACTACGCAAAACGCCGTAAGAAATTAGACACGACATTGTTTCCGAAGTAGGAGAATTGTTGCTTAAAAATTAAGTCCATTGGAATGGCAATTCCCTTAAGCGCTCTCCGAGAAGAGAAACTACATCTTCAAAAGTGCGTAGTGGAAGAAGAGGGCGGGACAGCATTTAATTTGTCAAATCAAGTGCACAATAGCTTGGAAAAGAACGATTCTCGGGAAACTCAAAGTTCCAGCAGTAAGTCCGTCTCACTTTTAACATCCCGCCATTGGCGGTAAAAGTCGCTCACAGGGTGACTTTTCACCCTTGTCAACAGCTGTATGAAAGTGACAACATTCTGCATTCTTGTGCCTTAGTCTCAAGTAAAAAAATCTTAGGTGACAGTCTCTTGAATTGGAGGGGGGAGGGCACTGGGTCTGAACTTCTTGAGCACCACCCGTAAGAGTGGTTCCCGCCTCTTTGTGCTACTTCTAATGCAAATTATTATGCAATGTTGCAAAAAATGTTCTCAATTTCTTCTGGTTCCTGACACCTTGGAAATTCTGCTTCCTGCCCTGTCTCCTCCCACCTCCCATACAGCTCCTGTCCTCTTAACTCCCAGGTTTCCACCCCAATCCCCCCACAACATACAAATTGTCCAGCATAACTTGATGCTGTATTTATATCCTGATTGCTTAATAACTGCATTGCTTACTGTATCACTTAACCATGTGAAATTATAGTCACTTCGAATAATCAATCAATCATGCATTTCTGTGGTTTATTTCAATCTGCAAAAAACTACTGGGATATTGGAACAAAAACTAACAAAGTTAAATAGAATTAACAAAAAGCTTCTTGTGTTCTTCCAGCATCCAAGTGGCTTTGTAAAGTATTGAAGTGACTCATTAGTCATAGAAATGCATAGAAGTGCATAATCGCTTCAATAAGCTTCAATGTGTCACATGTATCTAATATTCAAGCGTGCAAAGTCATTACAAAAAAGTCCATTGAACTTACCTCATGGGAACAACGGTAATTTGTTTTGCTTGTTCCAAAACAATCAGGAAATCCATAGAAGCCCCATAATCCTTTGGGTCTCAGCTGTCTTGCTAACTTTATAGAACTTTCCATAAATACATGAGCAGATCGTTCAAACTCTTTTTTTGCTTCCTTAATTACTTCTTCCATTGACCACTCAGGGTGTTTTCCTTGGACCAGCTCAACTGATCTGCTTTGGTAAATTCTTTTAGAGTCAAAATTCCTTCCCCATATAGGACGCCAGCCTTCCCAGTCAATAATTGCCAAACCATTGAAATCTGGGTCTGGAATTTTTTTAATAATGTCTTTTTTCATTTTCTTTAGATGTGCAGCTAAATTTACAAGCTGAAAATTAACAAAAAATGTATTTAAATGACATAATCTAGAGTTTAAAATGTTGTTTTAGATTTCAAGCCAGGAAATTGATAGTTACTTGAGGTAATGTACACAAATAACATCAATTGACTGAACTGTCATTTAGTAAACATGGGTAATAAAAAAAATAAATTCTGTAATGCAATAACTGCATAACCAGAAGACCAAATTGTTTATCATATTTCTAAATTAACAGACCACTTTGAGACTAAAACGAGTGGAGTTAAATATCAATTAATGACCTGAAACGGGGTAAATACGGTGAGATATTTGTTTGTTTACCTGGGGCATTCCGCCATTATAGCTATTTGTTCCCTGCTCGTTCGTAAAATACGGATACAGTCCCAGCTGTGCATTATAAAATACCGTAACGTATTTTCCATCCCAGGTTTGCTTCGGATTCTCCAGAATGTCAAAATCTCTCAAGTTTATGTTGATGCTGTAGTTGACATAACATCCACCCGTCGGGGCGTTCCATATCGCTACAAACGGTCGATCCTCGATCGGGAAGTCCTCGCATTTACAAAAGGAATTCTTAATGTCCAAAGCATCACCTAGAAGAGATATACCAGCGACTAAAAGATGAAGCTGCAATAAACGAGATAATAGGGTCACAAAAGGACCCTGAACATAAGACATAGTTTTTCATGTTGTTTCTGAGCTGTTGTGAGGAGCGATGGATCGCATGACTAAGTTCGTTTATAGCTCATGATGTAAGAATTCGAAATATAACACAAACAGATTAAATGTAGCTCTTGAGGAATCGAGGAGATGTTGCTGAAACCCAAAATAGCGAACACTCATCGTGTAGTCGAATGCTTTGTCTTCAAATGGCGATCCTGCAAAAAAGATAAGAAGCGTGAATAACGTATTATTATAGTGGATCAAGCTTAGCGAATTAAAAAGCCCTAAAATGTCAGATCATTCAAGAATTGTTTGTAAACAAGATCCTTCTCTCTCCTAGGGGTACGTGGACTATAGCATCACAAATTGGCATTTTAGAAAGGAAATATTAAAGCATGGTCGACAAATGGCGCACTAAAGGACCGAAATTCTAGCTCATCTCGCAAGTCCCTCCTTCCGTCCGCCATCTTGTATTGCTCTAGCTCAGCTACACAATGTTATGAAATACACGACGTATCCCCTGAATACGCGATAGTCCGCTGACTACACAGAAGCTTTCTAAATTTTCCATTTCCCGCGGAAAAACAAGATGTTATTACGGAAGTTTTATTTTTTTTTTCACCTCTTAAATTTCTTTGAATCCTCGAAAACGTGAGATCGTGCGTGTTTGCAAAGAAATCACACAAT
The DNA here is from genome assembly GCF_052425735.1 of Oculina patagonica. Taxonomy (NCBI): domain Eukaryota; kingdom Metazoa; phylum Cnidaria; class Anthozoa; order Scleractinia; family Oculinidae; genus Oculina; species Oculina patagonica. The sequence continues at coordinate 24,157,074 of NC_135763.1, read as the reverse complement.
AAATCAAAATTTGAGCTGTTCCTTCCGTGGTACAAGTTGAAAAAACTCCGCCTAGTCCGTACAAAGAATTCAACCATGCATGTATATGTAGGTAAATGTGTTTAAACCCAACACCAGCCCACATAGGGCGTACTAGCGTGTCGAATAGTTGTAAGTTTGTGTCAAAAGACACTGGTATAGGTGAGAAAAGTTAAAAAGTGCATTTTTTAAATTTTAGGGTGATTTGTTTACTTGTCAAATGGCGGCAAATTACCTGCGTTATCATCCGCCAATTTGTTTTTGGTTTGAAAATTTTGAAACCAGTTTATTATTTTGACTACTTTTCCTCAGTTTTAGATTTAATACGACGATGAATCGTTTCACACAAAGAAAAACTTTAAATCCATGGTTTGAAACTTCAAGCCTAAAACAAAATAAGTCTATACCAAACTGGGGAACAACCGTTATTTTATTACAAATACGAAATCCTGAGAACCTTTTTAAAGTTGCCTTGTTTCGTTTTTCATCAATTGTCATGATTTACGTTCTAGGGGAGGGGCAGGGGCGGGGGCTCCAGAGGGGGCTTACGCTTTTCCCTTCACGCTCTGAAGGGAAAAGCGCCCAGACGAGGTTGAGAAATTCCGAGTAATTTTTGTCGCTAACAATAGGCGTACGAGGCGGGGGGGGGGGGGGGGGGGCGAGGGGGGCTGCAGCCCCCCCAGTGCCGAAATTTTTCGGGCAAAATGCTTAGAATTCGGGAAACAAGCCTAGAGAAAAAAAGAAAATAAGCCGAAAAATCTCAACATAACGTTCAAAACGAATCACACCAACAAAAAAAGTATTGGAAATACACCGAACTTTGTGCTCAAAAGTCCAAATTTCTCATTCATCTGCTTTCGTTTCCTCTCGCAAATTGCTATAATCATTATTGATTTTTCTCGCAAATTCTGCATGACCCCTCAGTTTGATTCAGTTGCAATCAGCTTTTCCATAGTTTGAGCGTTTACGCGCGGTGGATCCAGTGTAAGACCTTGAAACAAAGCTGTTACAATGCGATGAAGTTAATGCTTTTGACTCAAATGTTAAGTTCTCAAGACTAGCTAAAAACGTTCAACGAAATGTTTTAACCATTTATCCTTGAATGTTTCACACGCTTTTGTTTAACTTTCAAGTGGGGGAAAAACAATGTAAATTGGCTCCCCAAAAATACTTTAATTTTTGCTGAACTAGAGTGAATAAATAAAATATTTCCGAAGAAAAGGATAAAGTGCATTGAACTCTTCGGGCAACGGAATTAATCAAAGGACTTCAAGCAAGCAGGCTAGTTAAGGTTTGTACACAACTATTTAAATGCCGTTTTTGTCGTCCATTTTATATGCCTCAGTTATTCGGTTTTAACCCATGGGCATTTTCTTTCGGGTAATAAGGTCTCCGCCCCCCCAGGTCCGAAGGTGCCCGTACGCCTATGTCGCTAACTGATTGTTATCTTTGATATCGTTTGCACAGAAGTTCTTCAGTGTTGACAATAAAATGTAAAAGATGATGCTTTTGCCTCGATAATTTGCGTATGTCAGTGAACTACCATTGTCAGCAATCTGTACATCATGCGACCACACACCACGTATACAAGCCGGGTTCGTATGGGTCATGGAAAACCTGGAAAGTCATGGAATTTTAGGATTTCATTTTTCAGGCCTGGAATGTCACGGAATTTAAGCATGGGTTATGGAAAGTCATGGAAGATGGTATTGTTTGTACAAAAAAAGGAGGCAGGCTATTTTTTGTGAAGAAAAGGGTAAAAACGTACCCGAAATCAAAATAATTTTTGAAAATTTCAAAGAAAAACAGTCAAATTTAGGTCATGGAAAACTTCGAAAAGTCATATGGGTTTGGCGCACAGCTCTTATTTGTAAACCTTCCTACGGTCTCTCTCAACAGGAACGGTCAGGAACAAGGTCAGGTTTTAAATCTTTCTTCGCTGGGTCTGAGAGGGTAGGTAAGTCCGAGACGGGGCGAGACGGTAAGGCTGCGCGGTCCTCTCGCCACTGGGTCCGAGAGCATGCACTCTCTCTAGAAGTGCATACATCCATTGCTATGCTGACGGAGCCTAAATACAGATCCAAGTCGAGACGATCGGCAGTTAAAGAGATAAGTCAAACGGTCTCAACATTTCACATGCAAAGCATTGTAAGGCCTCATTGCAACGCGTGGCAGCTAAACGAACGCAAAATTAATTGGACTGTTCTGTTTTCAAATGTTAGATGAGAACCAATAGGGTGGTTAAATGATTCCAACATTTTTACTGCACAGCTTGCCATCATTTTAGAAAATATGGGTTTAATTTTAATAGTAATAATGATGATGATGACAACTTTCTTTATTCAAGGTAAGAGATTTAAAGCTACTAAGCTTGGGGGCCGTGTACAGGAAGGAGACACCAAAGTGAAACGGAGATAAGCACAAAAAAATATTTTGCTGTGTAGCACTCAGAAAATGATGAAAATGAACTGTCATTTGTGAAATCAAGCTTTCCACACTCCTATTTCTTCGATTTCTGAGTAATACCGTGACAAAGCTCCCTTAAAAGTGTTTATAAAGGATTTTAAAATTAAACATCATATAAGCACACTGTGACCATTTTCCTTCTCTCTTTTATTGTCTGTAATAGACATATTTGTTCCTATGAAATTATTTTGAACATTATTTCAACTGTACAGCATATATTACAGAAGCGGGTTGCCATGGTTACCTAAAATTGAGCCAGTAAATAAAACAACCACTGACCAAAGAGCTTGAGGACGCCTGCTATGTGAGTAAACCAAGCAATAGTGACTTCAATTTACTCAAAATGTATAAATTTGAAACAAGGTAAACGAGAAAGTTAAAAATTCTTTTACGAGCGTATATGTTAACAACGAACTTAGACACCTTTACGACACGGGCAGAATTGTAATCCTTGCAAAATTTCAAAGAATGTACTTTCTCTTTCAAACTTAAATAAACTAAACTATATTTTAAATTAAATTCATACATTTTTTAAAAATTTCTTTCACATCTTTGAACGTTTGAACCTATGTAATGGCATGGTTTCCTTACAAATTAACAGCGATATTATCATAAATTTGGATTTTAACGGAACATTAATCTATTTATTAATTATTATATTAATCATTTTCAAAGCGAGAACAATTGTGATTGCGTGACATATTTTAGGTCGCGTGACAATTTCATTTGAACATATCTTAGATCCTAGAGTAAAATTATTTACTTTCTTAATGTAATTGCTGTAAATACTTGTAACATTATGCTTAATTTTATAATTTACCTCTTAGCTGCATCAATTCCGATTGCGTAACAAAAGCAAAAACATTTTAAGGTATAGCAGTGTGGTCAGGCGTTCTTCGCCATGGCGTAGCCATGCAGGCCTTCATTAGTAACAGAAAGATAATATTCCTACAATTTCAATAACTCTTAATAATTCGATATGTCAACATACAACGTAGAATAACATTTCTTGAAGCAATTCATATCAATAAGTTTGGGAATAATGCTAATAACAATAGAAAAACTGGATCTAACATATAACCCCATTAATAAAATCTAAATGATGAAAATAACACTTCCCTAGTTATCTTATCCTAGATATTTTGCCTTTTTTCCAGCAAAAAGTGAGGTAATAAATTAACGTCAAATCGTTGTCATACAAGGCAATTTTCCGTATAACTTGTCTCGCAACAAAATCGCGAAACAAGTTGCACAAAACACTGCCTAGTATAACACCAACCTTAAGGTTCACAGTCGCCGAGTATCCCATCAAAGGTGAAAAAAATAAATGCCTGAAATGTCCATTCAGTTCAGAGACCACTGCGAGTTCTATCGACATATTCATAATATTTTGATTAAAGAATGTTGCAACAAGATTTTCGTTTCACTGACTGCTTCGCGCTATGTTTATTCCCTCTTGACTAACTGAATCCCGTATTAACCTTTTCTCGGTCAGTGGGGTTGTTAGAAAACAAGTTGTAATGCTGGAGCATGGCTATAAGCGAGAAAACATTATGGAATCAAATGCTTTTTTTAACCGCGAGCGAAACATACGTTTCGAAGCGAAGTTTTTTTGAAATGCTTCAGGAACAAATTCTTGAATACGATTTGCTCTGGAAGAATTGTTTCTCGAGTGGCAAAATGGGAAATAACTGTTTGCACAACAGTTCCTAGTTTAGCCAGGCCCTAGCACCATTCGCGTTGTATATTGAGTTGACAAAAAGTTGACTTACTGAATCCGAGACTGTTTCTACACTGGCATGACACTAATTCATTCATACGTTCGTTAGTAAGTCACGCATTCTAGGCGACAAGGAACAAATAGGGACTTCAGGCATTCTAAGCGGCAAGGAGCAAATATCGCGCCTCTTAATAAGGAGTGTTGTCATAAGCCTTAGTTGAAAGACCTTTCAACAGACCATATTCATATTCTCAGTATTGGACTGGAACTAGCTTGCAATGGATGCTAATGCGGGGGAATATCATTAAAAAGAGCCCATTTGCCATTTGCATTTGAAAAGATTTCCCGCATTAGCCTCCATTGCAAGCTAGTTCCAGTCCAATACCTAGAATACGAATATGGTCCATTCGCGCGTTAAATGTCTCCCTCCGCTCAAGAGTTCTCATAAGCAAGAAAACAACCAATCAGAGACACTGCACGGATCTCTGTAGATCTACGTCATCAGTGTGGTAATTTCGTGTCCAATCACAGACGCCTCTTGAGCGGAGAATGAATTCAGCGCGCGAAGAGTGACGGCTCTCTACTCAGGTTATGGACAAGTTTTTCAAAGCGAACTTTAAGTTAATTTGTCTACCCTTATTAAAGCCTGGTGTCATCTGTATCACTGTCCTCGCCATGAAGTTCCAGAATCTCCTCAAATGCCGCCGTTACAGCTTTTAAAATATCCATCTGGCTTCTGGTCAGATCCTGCGTGCTTTCTAAGCTTGTGTTATTTCTCCAGGTGTTGATAGGCTGGCTTTGCGAGTCCTTGCTCTCATTTTCCGTTTCTGGCTCTCTGACAAGGTCATGTTCCTTTTGCAATTCATCACACTGTTCTAAGCTTGGCGTAGTTACATCTTCATTTTCCGTCTGAAGATCAGTTGTATCTGTTTTAACTTCTGTACCATCAAGTTCAGGGTTGTTGTTTTGAGTTCTATTATTCGCACTGTCTGTTTCAGAGTCTTCTTCCGCAATGCTATCGCTTCTAACAAGGTCTATGGTATCTTCGGGCGTATAATATCCTTCACTTGAAGAACACCTTTTCTCTAACTCGACACCCTCGTCCAAAGTATCTTCTGGTTCTTCAGTATCTTGTTGAGGCGATGAATTATCTTCACTTCCTAGAAAATCGTCTGAATAGACTTCAGGCTCCGTGGATTGAAAATTCTCAGCATGTTCATCAGAAACTGCAAACGTGCCCGCAGGGTTTTCTTCGAGTTGGTTTAGTTCTGCAGGGCTTCCCTCTGAAAACTTTGAGATTGTTTCTGAACCAAAGTAAGTCTCGACAGTTTTAGCAGTGTTCAACTCAGTTGCCTGGTTGGAATCTTCTATATTGGCTTGGTCAGACAGATTACACGAAAGAGACTCGCTGTTATTATCAAGGGCGGTGTCTTCTTCATTAGTGTCGTTACATATTTTGTCGGGTTGAGCCTCTGCACTATCATCCACAGAGGTTAAGTCTCTAGTTTCAACTTCGTTGTTAGATGATTCTACCGTGCTTTCACATTCGTAACTTTGCGTTGTCGAAGAAGGACTTTCATCCACGCGAGTGACAGCTTCTTCCCAGATTTGTGCGTCCTCCGCTTCACAGACTTCCGACGCAAGAGTCTGTTCACAGCGGGCCTCAGCCTCTTTGGAGCACTTCAGCGTAGGTGGTGAAGACGATTCAAACGATTCAGCCGCACAAAGATTTGGAGTAACGTCAAGAATACGATCTGCATTGTTCAATGTTTTTATACTTCCTTGAATGTCACGTTTACTATTTTGAAGTTTTTCCTTAAAATTATCCGCTTCAGCTTCATCAAAACATGGTAGGAAGGTCTCAGAAACTTCGGGTGTTTCAAAACGTTCATCGTCGTTTGCATTGCTGTAATCATCTCCAGTATCTTCGAGAATATCCTTGGAATCTTGTTGTTCAATATTCGTGGCTTTGTCTTCATCATCGTCGCTTGAAGCAGACTTCTCAACAGCCGAAGCGAAAGAATCCTGATCCAAAACAGTTTCAGAGTTCGCATCACACGGAGTTGAAACTCGCACAGCATCTAATACGTTTGTCTCAAAAACAGGCTCGCTGAACTGCTGACCCTCAATTTCTCTCCACACTTGATTATTTATTTGTTCCTCGAGATAAAGCGAACTTTCTCCCGTTTCGATAGCACTAACAGGGTCAGCATGAACTAGAGAGGTGCTGGAATGAGCCATGCTATTAACTTCGACTTGATTTTCTCCAAAGCTCTTATCTTGTAGAGATGATTGACTTGTTACCGCCTCATTCTCATTTTCAGATTCGTTCAGTTCATCACCGGTGTCGACAGAATCTTCAACTCTGATGAAATCCGTGTCATTCTCAACATCTTGAATCTCTTCAATCTCGTTGTCATTTCTTCTCGGGCCTGTTTCCTTTTTGCTTTCTCCAACAATGTCGTTGTTCACAAGGTCTTCATCACCCCCGCTGATAACTGTATCTTCCAACAATTCCCTATCAACTCTGGACGCATTGCCAACTGCTGCGCGCTCAGTCTCGCCCTCAAGACCGCCGCTTAGTTCCTCGTTATCTTGGTTAGTTTCACTCTGTTCAACGCTTTCCTCTACAGCTACATCATCAATAGAATCTTGCGAGTTTTCGTTGGCATCCTCCACGAGTTTCTCCAGATGGGATTCGCCGTAGATTCCTGAATATCTGTACACGTACGAGCTGTCTTTTTCTTCGTTTTCTCGCAGACTGATTTTCTCGAACTCTGATGACATCTCCATGGAAGGGCTTCCCAGTTCATTACTCTCGTTAGTTTCTTGAGCTGTTTGAACTTCAGGGAGCTCTTCTGTGATTTGTCCTTCGCTTTGCGTGCTTCCTTGGCCTCCATTATCGAGCGCTTGCGTGACATTCTCATAAACGTGATAAAGCTGTTCTTGAAACTCGGGGCTTCTTTCAGCCATTGCGGAAGCGAACGCCAAGAAGTTCTCGTAGATGTGACTCAAATCCTCAATACTCGAAAGCCTACTTACAGTTTTCCGATCGCTTTCCGAACTCTCAGCTACGGAAGCAGTTCTTTCGGTTGCAGACAAATCGTTGGGTTGTTCATTCGATGACTGTTCAACAGGGGATACACCAGTCTCGTCACTTGGTTCAACCGGTTTTAAACCTGCTGAACCGGAGGTACCGGATGTGATTGGTACAGAATCACTTGTTGCTCCAAAGACACTATCAGCTGACCAAATCGAAACTGTTTCGTTGAGAGACGCTGAGTCGGATGTGACGGATGTGAGTGGTTTGAGTTCTGGCGACATTACCTCACTTTCACTGGAACTTTTCTCTGAACTGAGCGTTCGGCTGCGTCTGAGCTGTCGCTCGCTCCGGTCTTGCAGCACAGCGCTCTTCACAGAGATAATAGTCGTCCACTTTTCCAAATCATTGCGGGTAAGCGCTCGAAAAAACACGGCATTCCCCTCGCCATAATCAATTCTAAATCTGTAACGACACGCTTCAATGTCACTGGTATCCACAACTTTGGCATTAAAGAGAGGAACAACCTTGATAGGATTATCAGTGGCTTCGTTCTCATAAACGTATAAATAATCGTCTTTCTGCACACACCATCTGCGCACTTGGCTACTGTATAACTCGCTGGTAATAAGTTCCATCAGATGACCGCTGTACTTTCCATCGCTGTCGAACAGACTGCCGCAAGAGAATCTTTTCAAGGTCTTGTTAGCGGCCGCTCGCCCAGATCGCTCACGATCTCTCATCTTGACCTCTAGCTTCTCCGTGGACGCTCGCCAAGGCGCTTTGAACATTTCGGAGCGATTGAACTTTCGGAAGAAAGTCGAGTCTTCGGTTGCTCTTCGTAAGAGCTTTCGTCCACTCGCCCTTCCTTCGCTTAGTACTTCGAGAACGTTCGATTCTTTCTCGGCCGGTTTTGCTTTCAGATCGTTATCGCTCGCCGAGCGCCTTCGTTCCTCTTTACTATTCTTCCTCGGTGGAGGTTTGAAGAGCGGTTCATTGGCCGCTACCGGATGGCAATAGCGTGCTAACACACTCAACCAATGCCGTGCAGAATCCTCATCAATAACTTTAAAACATAGCTTCTCCTCGCCGAGAATGACGCAAAATCCGAACGAACCCGCGTCAATGTCGCTCTGATCTTGAACCAACATCTCAGAGAGTTCCCACTCAAATGAAGCTTTCTTGGAATTCTGGTTGTCATACACGATAAACTTCTCGCTTGTTGCTACACACCACCGGCGCAACTGAGTCCGAGCTCCATTGGTTTCACGAACTTCCTGTAGATATCCACTCATTAGTCTATCCGTGGAGCTCGTAGAACCTTCTCTTGTCCTCGTCGCAGATGTGGGCGTCTCTCCTTCTTGCGAAAACGCCTCGCTTCGTGTCCTACGGTGCAGTATCTTCTTTTTCGTGAACGTCGGCGAAGTTAGCCGACCGACGCACTTCGGCCGGTCGTCGTCGCTCGAGTTGCGTCTCTCGGTCGCTGAAGAGAGCATTCGGAGCCATCGGTTGTGATCAAATTTATCGATAGCGTCAAACAGAATATTCTCGTTGCAAAAACGGATTTGAATTCTGTTTGGGGTGCTTTCATCGTCGCTCAAATCACTGAATGTCGATCTCAACAGAGGTATTTTTCGAAGAGGATCTGAAGCTTTTCGGTCTGAGAAAATTAGCAGTTCCTTCTCTTTTATTGTACACCATCTTGAGTCCGCTGACCCGTTTGGCTCAATTTGCTTCAAGTTTCCGCCGAATACAGCCAAGGTGTCGATGTCTGCCTCCGGTAGGGACGACCCCTCAGGAGGCGCACCGCCCTCAAGATCGTACGAGCTGTGCGTTTTTCGGAATATATCTCGCACATTCACCCTTTGTGAAAGCTTCATTCTAAGTGAAGTCCTAACCTTCCCTGGCGCCAGGGCGTAAATTTCGTCCTTTAGTTTAGCTGCAGCACGCGAACTCTTTGTTCGTAATGTCCCTCGTTCAAATGTCCCCTCTCCCTCCTCGCTGGCGTACGAATCCGTTTTTCTAAGCGGATCGGCCACTTCAGGCTGTGGTCTTTCCACGCGTAACTCTGTGAATAACTCCAGTACACCCATCCATTTCTGAAAATCCTCTTTGATTGTCGTTTGTAACGTGGTCTCCTTGCCTTCTTTGTCCTCAAGCGTAAAAGCAAACTTGTTTCGAGCCTCGTCGCTCTTATCCGTTAGCCACATGTCCACTAACGAAAGTTTTCCTTGAGGAGTATCTTCGCTCTCACTGTTGTAAAGGATTAACACTCCGTTTTTCACAACACACCACCTTCGTAAATGCGTTGTTCCCAAATGTTTGTATCTGACCTCGGTGAGGTACCCACAGAATCGACCCTCTTTGTCGAATAAACTCATTAAATGCACGAAAGTCTGTGAGTTCTTTCGTCTCATGCTCAGAGGTTTGTTCTTGGCGTTCGCTGCGTGACTGGAAGATGTTACATTCTCACGTAATCTGTAATCATAGGTATGGGCACGTGATAGCTTTTTCTTTTTCAGAGTTTCTGTCCAACGCCTGTCTTTCTTTGGGGAAGAATCTTCACTGCTTTCCTGTTTATAAACGAAAAAAGGAAAAAAATTAATACACCATGAGCAATAGATGACATCCGTCTATTTTATGCACCTCAAAAATGGTATTCAATCGAATACCTCGAGCCATGACTCGTCCCCAGTCGTCTCTTATGTGCAAATTGCAATACGCGAAGGATGATTCCATCTGTGTTTAGTTTCATCCAGTCTCCCTATACTCAAGACAGACTCAAAAGGCGACTGGGGACAAGTCAGCGTCGAACCTCTTATACGGACACCAAAGTGCCAGGGAAGAGTGTCCGTATTATGAAGGTGTATGTATTGGTAGAGTTTAGAGCGGTTTTCACTTGAGTGTCGAAAGTGAATTGCGTTTGCTTTGGTTTTGCATTACTACGCTTAGTGATTGGCTTAAAAATTTCGCGCCACTTTCTCAGCCAATCAGGAGTAAAACCAAAACCAATCGTGACTCGCTCGCGCACGTTTTCCCGCGCTTCGTGCCAGCTACGTGTATTTGCTTCGAGTTTTGATTGGTTCACTGGATTGTCTGTATCCTTAGTGATTGGCCAGTGTAATTGCTTTGGTTTTGGTTTTACGACACTCAATTGAAAACTGCTCTATACGACGGACCAAGTGAACTGTCCGTAATAGGGAGGAGTCCGTAAGGAGAGGTTCGACTGAATTCCAAAATTGACAAGGTTGGGAAGTGAGTAAAGAAAATAAAAATAAAAACACTTAACAAGACTTTTTTGTTTCAAGTTCTTTTTTCTTGCTTCAAATTCTAATTGCAAGGTTCTTTTTAGGCTTTGAGGCAAAGACTTTGTGTACTTCTTGCTATGAATTATTTTTTAACCATTCCCTGGCCTTAATCGTTTCTTTATTGGCGAATGGAGAAAGTACAAGCGCATCGCCTTTTTAAATATCAGTAACTAAAAATCTACTGTCAAATTGTATCACCTCATAACTTTCTTTTTTGTCCCATTTCACTTAAGCCTGGTTTTCACTAGCGACGCAAGTACAAGCGCAAGCACGAGAAAATAAAACATTTTGATCCTTGTGCTTGCTGCATGTACAAGCACAAAGATCAAAATGCAATGCGCTTGTGCTTATGCTTGCGTCGAAGCCGTTTTCGCGGTGAAACAAGAGCTGCTATTCTTGCGCTTGTGCTTGCGTCGCTAGTGAAAACCTGGCTATACACAACAAGACGCTTTCAGTTTAAGTTTAACAGAAAAACCTTCTGACACACTAGACTACACATGTAGCATAACGCATGGAGAGTTGGAACAAGTCAGCGGTCCGGAGTGAATCAACTGACCTTTGCACTGCCTTGAGGACGAGACACGTATTCCTCATTCATTGGTTCAGGTTTGGCCTGCCCGTCAACAGACTCACTGATGAACATGCTGTGAGGAGGACTCATGGTTGAGGGAGTCTCTGAAATGACAAGAACAATGCAATATTAACAATAAACTGCTGGTTAATTCTGCATATCAACCACAGACCTGTTTGCAACTTAAATGATTAAGAGCATCTTATGAAAATGGTCACTTTTTTAAATTCGTTGTCCACCATAAACTACATCTACATGTGCATCCTTGTTTATTTTTCGGTTTATTATAACTTCTTTGCTGTTTTTCTACCTTAAAAACTATTCAAACTAATTCCTTGAATATGAAAGCAACTCTTAAAGAAAAAATCAAAATGTCGTTACATAACTTTTAAACAAAAGCTCGTGTTGCTATAGAGCCTGATAGAAACTACCAAATCTTACTACTTCTTTCCGAAGCAAGGAAATGGAGGACCCCAACGAGGCAAAGAAAAAAAAATGATTTGACCTTGGTGGTATTTGAACTTATGAATCCCGGATTAGACAGAGCCACAAGGCCAGACAGGAGCTGATCAAGGGTAATTAAGGTGGTAATTCATGGCAAGGTAGATTGATTGATCATGTTGTTCTTACTTGTTCCTTCTCGTGGTTTCTCTTTCCTTTTCTTGTGTGTCCTCTCCTTAACTCCTGTCTCTGGTGACTGTTGAGCTCCACTTTCCAGAGCCTTTGTTTGAGTCTCGACTGACTCAGAAAATTCCACATTCCTGAAAATAATAAAATTCACATTGTTAATTTAAAGAGCTGATGTTTCATTTTCACTTGTCAAAAAAGAAATTCAACTCTTATCAAACTAAGAAAAGGACATATAAAGCGTTTTTGTAGCAGCCAATCTAGTCGTCCCAAACAACTAAACAAGTAAACATCATACAAAGAAGAGAAATCCCATGGCATTGTTTTGGCTTCTAATACGCCTATCCTGGGGCCCTTTTCTCAAAGGTCCTGAAAAGTTTTTTCACTTGGAAAGCCATAGCAAAATCTCAAACCTTACATAATCACAGTCGTGAGAGCTGTTATATTCACATAATTTATTTTTAATATGAACAGACGGTCCCCTTCATTCATAGTTTCAGACCTAAACACTTCACTGTTTAGTGTTATTAAGATACAGATAACTAAAAATGGCTTTGCGGGCCTGAAAAGTTTCTGGGGCTTTCAAGAAATGGGCCCAGGAAACCCTCTGATCTATAAGTGGTGTCCAAACCAAATAGTTCCACCACCTTTTATCAGCACTTAGATCAAAACTTGCTACTTTTTTTACAAATTGGTTACTAGTAGTTATTAAATTATTTATTTGGACACAGTGACTACTGGTTAGCATGCTGGACTTCACATCAAGCAGCCTGGATTTTAAATCTGGCTGAAGTTACTGTGTTGTGTTCTTGGGAAAGACACTTAAGGTCATTGCCCTGAAATAGAACTGAACACAATTTGTTAACCAAACTTGGCCTACTGGTTTATTACTTTAAGGGAACTTAAATTTTGAAATAAAAAAGGGGGGTCACCAGATTCGTTTAGGAGCAGGAAGACCTTGTATATTCCATATAATTCCTTTAAAATTCCTCTGCGAATACTAACAAAGTACACGTTTTTAACGATAATTTATTTTTCAAACACACGAGTTCATCTGTTTTCATTTTACAGAAAGATTTTGATCGCTACACCTAAAATATGAGAAAAAATTGATAGGTCACCAGGCTCGTTTAGGAGAAAGTGACAATTAACTTCTCTCGCGAACTAAGCTGCATAGAAAAAAGCCGCCATTTTGTTGATGTTCGCGCGCGCGCGCTAATTACGCGTAAAATTCTGCGCAGTAAGGATGCGCAATGCAATACAGGGCAATGACCTTAACTCTCACAGTGCCTCTCTTCACCCAGGTGTATAAATGGTTTGTGGTGAATTGTCAGGACAACTTAACAAAATGCTGGAAAATAACCCTTAGAAGACTAACATCCCATCCAGAGGGAGTAGCAATAGTCCTAGTCATGTTGCATCTAAGAGGCAATAGACATGCCTCGAGAAAAACAAGGAGAGACTGCCAACAACTTTTGGCCAGTACCGTAACATATAAAACAAATTGTATTCTTGACACAGCAGTGGAATTTACAAACCTTGTATCATTTGGCAGCACTGTATTTGTCTTCTCAGCTGCAAGCCTGTTCTGTTCTTCATTTGCCTGGAGTCTACTGAGGCTATGGCCTCTCTCTGAAGGAGGGTCCAACTCATCCAAAGTATCAACACTGTCATCATCAGAAAGCCTTCCCTGTTGGCAGATGAGGAAAACATCACATATATTTCTTTGTATCGTGTCTACAAAAATGAACTATAGTGTAAGGTCTGCATTGAGGTAATAATGAGTTGAATTCATTTTGAATTATGAGAAATGCTTTTCCCCTATGGTTAGTGAGCAGGACTCCTAATTGAGTGGCCTAGTTCCTGCCTGGCCAGGCTCATTGAGTTGTGTTCAAGGCAGTGCCTCTCACCACCAAGGTGTAACAATGTGTACTGGTAAATTAAATGATGGGAGTAACCCAGGGTTGTCAGTGGGTTTTTGAGTAGCAGAGGTTCCATCCAAAAAGTAGGGGGCTACGAACACTCAGAACTTGATAACACACACTCAGAACTGACCTACATGTACTAATATTCCAAGTAGCCGATGCGGTATTTGGAATAGCCAGTGAAATGCGTGTGTTATCGGCTAATTTTGACAACCCTGGTAACCCTGTAATCTAATGGTAGCGTTACAAATCCTTGAGGTTTTTATCTTGGCCACTAAGTATAATAATTGAAGTTTCAGACTCTGGGTCGAATCACCTGACAGTACACTTTCCAGTAGTACATGTACGTGAACAGTGCACATTGCTGCAAAGATAATAATAAAGATAATGAATCATACCTCACTACTCAGCAATGATTCCCTTGATCTGCTCTTTAGCTCATCTCCAGATTGCTCAGCACAAAAGTATGGAGGATAAGGAGCAATCACATCAAGCCTTCCTGTGGCAGCTAAAGACAGCACCTCAATCCAACGTTCAATTGAGACACGTGAATCAGTAGCAAAATAATATGTCTCCTGGGTAGGGTGCGAGATCTTGATGCAGTAGCTTTTCTTTGACTCTTTGTTATCGATCAAACTAACATCGTAACCAAGGATGAGAAAGTTTAGGGTTGGTTTCTGGTCAGCTGGATTTCTGAGAAGACAAGAGTGCACAAAATTAACAGATGTTGAACCTGCATCTGGACTCAAAACATATGCAGCTACAGTACTGTGCAAAAGTAATGCAAACAAAAGTTGTCGAAATTCGTAACTTTTCGAAGAAAAAATTGCGATATCAAAGCGCCACCCCAGTATTTGGAAAGTCATGGGTTTGAATCTCATTGGGATTTATTATCTTGTCTGGCTAAAATCACTATTTCTCAGTTCTGCCCATGTTTATTCAATCCACATTTTGCCATTAAATTACAGTGTGCAGGTTTCCACATTTCAAATTAACCTTTTGTTGTGATTAACGATTCTATGATACTTACCGATAGCACTTGAATCTGCTATCAATAATCTTGCAGTAGCGTTTTGACCAGACTCCTAATCTCCGCTTTTGATACAAGATCCCACTGTGCATTGCAGTGGGATCTTGAAGAAATTGCAGCTCGGCTTCGGCAGGAACAAGTTTCCTTCTCCTCTTCACTTTAGGGCCTAAACCTTTAGAAGTTACACTTGTCTCAGAAGTAACTGAACTAGTTCTAAATGTAGGGTCTTCTGTATCAGAACACACTGACTCCATGCTAATACTGAGTACGGTGGAAGTTCTCTTCCGTGACCCACTTTCTATCTTTTCCTCCTTAGGTTCAGAGCTACCAGTATCATCACTTGCTATAGGCTCAATGTAGCTATGCCTGTTGCTAATATTCCCGCTGTGTTCACTATGACTGTCTGTAAAATCCAATGATTGGTCATTAGTTGATCCATCACCGCAAATAGAATCTTGGCTTTTGTTTGTTTCCTTGCCTCCTTTGTGTTGCCCTGCTGTAAGTTCTGCCAGCAGATCAGGAGGAATTTGATCATAAATTTTCTTCTTTGCCGCAGCCTTTTCCTCTTTTTTCTCCATGCTTTCATTTTCATCTGAACTGCTTTCTGAAGAAGAGTCATCATCATCAATAGGGAGGGGAGGGAGGGGTGCATCATAGCCTTCATCCTCCTCCCCCTTAGATTCTGTTGTCACAGGAGTACTGTGAGCAGACGGTGTTCCACTCTATCAGGACAGAAACAAAGAGATACTACAGTCAAGAAAATCTCAGCAAAGGAAGGATAAATTAGGCATCACAGGAATTGTTTCTTCACAATAATTTGTTTGCAGGGTACAAAACGTTGCACCAGTCCTAATCTCTACACCGATTTAATTTTTACTCTGTCAAATTTAGAGGTATCGCCAATGGTTTTCCAATTTCTCAGCTAATCATATCTATAAAAAAATTCTCGATTTTGATTGGTTCTGCGCGCCTATTTGTCGCGTAATCGGCGCGCGATCATGTGGGTGTCCAATTACAGGTATCCAATTTGAACAACTTCAAATTGGATACCTGTAATTGGACACCTACCTCATTCGCGTGTCAATCACGGGCATATAAATGGGTTCTTTTTTGCTGTTTTTCCACTGTTTGTACAACCAGTTGAATTTACCATTGACCTTTTCACACTAACAAAGATTCTCCAAGACTTCCTAACCTCGAATTTTGTTATTGATACGATTAATTAGTAGTTGGACCTTGTGTCGTACAATTCAGGGACAAATCATGCTCGTAATTTCAAATCGTCCTCGCGCTATGTGCTCGGCCGATTTTAAAATTACTCGCCTGATTACTCCCTGAATTGTACTCCACTCAGTCCAATTACTTTTACTAATGACTGTTCAAACATTATCATAGTGTTATTGCGTTTTTCAGTGATACGCCAACTCTGATATTCAAAATCCAACTAACGATTGCGTTTTTCGCTGCCATCAATCTTAATTATGGTGACAGCCAACGAAACATGAAAAACAGAAACAAACAAAATGGATCCAAATCAACCAATTACAACTGATAGAAGTGAACTTCTGTTTCCTGAGAGGCTCGCTAAGATGATTGATGGCAGCAAAAAGCGTCAACCATTAGTTGAGGATTGAACTTCAGAGTTCGCATATCACTAAAAACCCTGATATGATGTTGTACATGTAGGTCACATTAGTTTTCAGGTTTAATCTGTTTCTGTTTTAAGCAAACTTCTACAAGTAGTACTGGTATGTTACAATGGATAGCCAAGAGTTTAATTTCTGTCAGTTATGCTTTGAAAACATTTTAAAAACCCTCACTATAAATACAATTGGCTAGTTGCTTTCAGAAGTATCCCAACTCATTATGAACAAGAATAGTAGCCTTTCTATTTAAAGGGACACTGTCACAGGGATTTTGATGCTTTTTGGTTAAAAGTACTAAAATTGGCAAAGGTCTTATCGTACATGAAATGTACCTAGTACATCAAGATGGAGATACGGTATTTTCCCAATTAAACGCCCCCGGCGTTTATTTCAAACTTGGCCTCATGGAGCCGGCATTTATCCGAATCCTGCAGCTTATTCAAGCCGGATGTTTGTAACCAAGGGTTTCCGTTCTTTAGTTTTCACAGCCATATATGTTGCCACTTTTCCTAAACCATTCTACACCCCGAATAAATGCTTGAGGAGCTTATTTACAACTTCACCTTGGAGACCCGGCGTTTATTCGGGGCCTGGCGTTTAATCGAGAAAATACGGTATTAAGTTAATTGTTGTTGAAGGAAGAAGGGAGCCATTATTGATAATAATTTTTAGGTGTTTTTCCATTCCACAAGGACAAAACTTGATAAAAATCAGGCTGATTTTTTCAAGTTAAGATTTGAAGTTCCTGATGGCATCACAATAATATCACTTGTTTATCGCTTCAGTACACTTGCAGGGTGATTTTTACCAAAATTGGACCAGTATTTCGTAGTTTCCATATGTCTTTACTGAGGTTCGTGAGTTTTTGAAGTGAAACTGGTGACCAGGCTTCCGATACCTTTGCACTCATAACTGCAGAAAAACACCTTGCATGCTGATAAAAGTCAGGCCTTATAAAAATATTGGACTCCCACTTTTTAAAACTTGGCTAAAAGCCTGCTGGTGACAATGTCCCTTTAAAGAGGAATTAATTTGCATTTATTGCGAAGACTTACCACACTAAGATCCACAGGTCTTTCATAAAAGTCTTCTTCTATCTCTTCTTCTTCCTCTTCTATTCCACCATCCACTTCAGCTCCACGCATCCTTTCTGCTCTAGCTTGCTCTAAAGTAAATAACGCTTCCAGCGGACTGACAGGCCGGTCAATACTGCTTCGTCGTACAGCTGCGGCCATAATTGCACTCATCCAAGGAGAAAGGGCCTGGCCATCTTCTATAGCTAATGTCACACTTGGCCCATCAGGCGGGATAAGTCGAAAACTATAGCTTATCTTCTTCTTGTCATCCACACCAATGTTGCATTCTGGCAAGTACAAAATCATGATTGCAGGATCTTCTTGATTCTTAAAGATATGCAAGCGATTACCATGTAAAACACACCAGCGTCTTTTGTTCGCTTTGATATCTTTAAGATAACCTTTGATTACTGGTTCCCTCAAATTTGACACATACACTTCTTCATTTAACTTTGTTTCTTTCTTAAACCTGAAAGAAAACATAGGGGCTTTATAACAGAGTATAAAAGACAATTACAATAATTACAACAAAACTGATAAAAAAGAATAAATGCCCACTGATTGCAGACATATAGTTATATTTACTTGAACAGTACTACTATTAAAGCAGGACTTGAAAAAAGGAAGGGTAGAATTTCCTCTCAGGCAAGTAACGTTTTATGCTCGCTGCAGGTCATTTGCTGACTACATATAAATCTTAAAAAAGTTGTAAAACCACTGACGGTTAGGAATTTGAACTGGTGGTGGCACAATTCTTATCACGTGATCAAAAAAGTGTCATTGGTCCAAAAAAAACTGATCACGTGGTTCATGTTTGCAAGCGTCTTGTCAGGCATAATGTGACTTTTAACGGCCGCTCCATGGCCATGTAAACATTGTTTTACTAGAATTTGTATGATCAATAATGACACTATCAAGGAACAGGGTCAAAAAATCAACATGTATTCAACCTTTAAGAAAAACAGTTGTTTTTTTAATTTTAAAAGGTTCCATGCTGTTTTGCAGCAGAGAGTGTCCAAAAATCATGAAGCTTTTTTGGGGAATTCAGAGAATGACTTTTGTGTACTAGACGCATTTACTATTATTTTCACATGTTACATTTTCACTTTATTATTATTATTAATTTTATTATAATTCTCGAAGATATTAGCTACAATTTATATAAATATTATATTCTATTATATTATATATTAAATTCGAGGAAATAAAGTCTATGTATGTACGTATGTATGTTGGCTTCCCGATGAATAAGTAGTGTCCATGTGACAACTTTTTTTGATTATGTGATATGAATTGTGCTGCCGCCGGTTCATATTCCTAACAGCGGTTTTACAACTCTAGTAATTTTAAAACTACGGTAAACACAAGTCAAAATAGTGTACTCTACTTACCATCCTGTGGAGAGCTTGCCTTTGCCTCCAGAGCTCCTTATACTGCCTGACCGTGCTGGCAGATAAATAGAAGTGGAATGTTCCTGAGGAGTCTTAGGAGGGCTGGGAAACACAAACGAGTCTTCTGTCTTAGTGCTTCCACTGCCATCCTGTGTGCTGACGGGATCACTGGGAGAAACACTTTTTAAACTAAGATGTTCATAGATGTCATCTTCAGCACTGCTTGAACTCACGATGGAGTCTCGACCACCATCCTGCAATGTCAAATATCAGGTACCATAGAATCAAAGCAGTACTTGTGCAAGCAAGATAATGGAACATACAGTACATGTACCTTGTCACAGGAAATTGTCTAAATTCTCAAAATAGGGTTTATCCAAAACCAAATGAAAACCATCCAAAATTATCACATAGTCATCAAATACATGTACAATGCACCATAAGTTTATAAATTATTACCTAATAGCTTATCGAACAAGTCAAAGGTTTTGCTGAGAGATAAAGGGGCTCACACTCGCCATCTTAACAGTAATGGCAGTGCAGTGAGTTATAAATTAAACAGAACAGTCGTTGAATTGATATTCCCCCAGGTTAACAACAGATTTATCACAAAGATATTGATTAAAAATCTGCATTACAGTTTATAATATTATAATTCTTCTCAGGGAAATGGAAAAGGGGCTGGATTTTACTTCACTGAGAGGCTTTTTTTTTCTTTTGATGGCAGTAACTATTTTATAAAAAGGTGTGTGGCTGACCATTTGCTATTTCATTTGAAAGCCAATTGGCAATTAAAGGAAGATGCTAATTTGTTGTCACAGCTCAAATCACCAACTACATGATCAGTGCCACAAAATGCAATTAAGAACAAGCACAAAAGTTTGTGTGTTTATTATCTAGATAACCTGAGTATATAATTAAGTTACCGGTACATATCCCCCTCCAGGTTGCCATCAAAAATTACAGGAACAATATTTTAATTGCATTTCAATTCCAATGGCTATTTTAAATCTTTTAAGGGACTGGTCATTATTTATGTAGAGGGGGGAGGGAAAAAAAGAAGGGGGGGTCAAGGCTATTTCAGAGTGGCAAGAGGGGGGGGGGCTAAAATTTTTTATAAAGAAGTTTAGGGGGGATCAGCAGTTTGAGGTGGGTAAAACAGTTAAATAGAAGAGTGCAAACACTATAAGTGAAACAGTGACGCTAAATTGTACAATTTTATGTTATTTCTATTGTTTTCTTTTGTTTAAACTCCACTATTATGTACAACTTTAGTGATTTGTATTTTACAGAAATACTGTTTGCACTCTAAACTCCATTGTTATCTCAAATTTTAGTTAAATAAAGAATCCAGACCTGTCTGCTTTAACATCTGGTTTGACTGAAATTATTTCTTTTTACAAAATGATTATCACTGCAATACCCCAAGAAGTAATAAAACATGATATAACAACAAGAAAGAAGTTCTTTTACAACTTTAGGAAAATCATTGGAAAAGAATTATATTTTGCATGGTTATTACATATGTGTTCACCACGAGAGCATAATTTGTAAAAACTATCACTTTTCCAAAGTTAAGGAGTTAATAATTAGGTATGTTTACTATACACATAACTCATCCAAAATTTGCCCTATTGCTGGAAGAGTATCCATAGCAAAGAAGCCTTGGCTGACTAAGTGTTGATCCAGCCTTTGTGCATCAGAACAAGTGTGCAATTAAGCCGGATTGTATGTAACATGCATTTAATAATTACTTAAGGCATATAAAGGGAGATATGAGGTGAGGGGGGGGGGGGGTCATCACGTAAATATTGAATAAAAAAGGGGGTCACTTGCTACTTACACGGCCTGGAGGGGGGCCTTACAGAAATTTTGATCCTTCCAACATATTTTTCCCTCCCCCCCCCCTCTCATAAATAATGACCGGTCCCTAAGG
>NC_135763.1:23909476-24135820 GCF_052425735.1 Oculina patagonica | reverse complement strand
ATTTCTGAAAATCCTCTTTGATTGTCGTTTGTAACGTGGTCTCCTTGCCTTCTTTGTCCTCAAGCGTAAAAGCAAACTTGTTTCGAGCCTCATCGCTCTTATCCGTTAGCCACATGTCCACTAACGAAAGTTTTCCTTGAGGAGAATCTTCACTTTCACTGTTGTAAAGGATTAGCACTCCGTTTTTCACAACACACCACCTTCGTAAATGCGTTGTTCCCAAATGTTTGTATCTGACCTCGGTGAGGTACCCGCAGAATCGACCCTCTTTGTCGAATAAACTCATTAAATGCACGAATGTCTGTGAGTTTTTTCGCTTCATGCTTAGAGGTTTGTTCTTGGCGTTCGTTTGATGATTGGAAGATGTTACATTCTCACGTAATCTGTAATCATAGGTATGAGCACGTGACAGCTTTTTCTTTTTCAGATTTTCTGTCCAACGCCTGTCTTTCTTTGGGGAAGAATCTTCACTGCTTTCCTGTTTAAAAACGAAAGAAAAGGAAACAATTAATACACCATGAGCAACAGATGACATCCGTCCGTTTTATGCACCTCAAAAATGGTATTCAATCGAATACGTCAAATCATTAATTGTCCCCAGTCGTCTCTTATGTGCAAATTGCAAGACGCGAAAGATGATTCCATCTGTGTTTAGTTTCATCCAGTCTCCCTATACTCAAGACAGACTCAAAAGGCGACTGGGGACAAGTCAGCGTCGAACCTCTTAAACCAAAGGGCCACGGAAGAGTGTTCCCTTTATGGAGGTGTCTGTATTGGTAGAGTTCATACGAGTTTTGATCTCTTTCGGCCCAAGTAAACCGACCGTTATAGGGAGGTGTCCCTAAGGAGACGTTCCACTGAATTCCAAAATTGACAAGGTTGGGAAGTGAATAAAAGAAAAAAAAAGAAAAACACTTTACAAGGCTTGCGTGTTTCTTTCTTTCTTGCTTCAAATTTTAATTGCAAGGTTCTTTTAGGCTTTCAGGCAAAGAATGTTTGTACTCACTGCTCCCTTATTGTTTCTTAACTGACGAATAGAGGCAGAACACACACATCGCCTTTTTAAATATCAGTAACTAAAAATATACTATCAAATTATTTCATGTCCACCTCTTCCTTTTTTCCCATTCCACTTACAGAACATCTCGCTATCAGTTTAACAAAAAAATGTTTCTGACACACTAGACTACAAGTAGCATAACACTTGGAGAATGCGAACACGGCAGCATTCTGGAGTGAATCAACTGACCTTTGCACTGCCTTGAGGACGAGAAGCGTATTCTTCATTCATTGGTTCAGGTTTGGCCTGTCCATCAACAGACTCACTGATGAACATGCTGTGAGGAGGACTCATGGTTGAGGGAGTCTCTGAAATGATAACAACAATCCAATATTAGTAATGAATGATCAATGCTTCATCCTGGTAAAAATTGTTTGCAACTATGAAACCACATTCCCCCCCCCCCCTCGAAATAAATAAATAAATAAACTTCTCAAAAAGGGCTCATAAGTAACTTACTGTAATCAGGTTGCCACAAGCATGGGACAAAGAAAACTTCTGAGGCCTAAATGGGAGACAAACCCATGACCTTCCGCAAACCATTCAGATGCTCTAACTACTGAGCTACAGGAGGGAATACCGTATTTACTCGAATAAAAACCGTGGCGCTTATTTAATTTTTCGCGCCTTTAAAAGTGCGGCGCTTATTCGAGGGCGGCGCTTATTTAAAATTTGGACGCCACAAAGAATCTTATATTTTGCATTTATCGAAAATAGCGTCTTCTGATTGTCAGTATTCGTTTCTTGCTGAAGAGAGAAGTAGCGCTGGCTGTCCTGGCAAAGTTCGCGGCCTTCACAACATCAGTACAGAACTACGTATTGTAAGAATGTTGGATAGAAAACTAATGGGCGAGCAGTAAAACCATCACAGTGAACTGCAAAGCATCGCTCTTGATGAAAAGAAATGTTGTATTAGAGTTGCTTTGTAGTGCAGTTTTTAGTTAAACGGACTTCCTCGAATAAGCGCCGCATCGGGACTGCGGCGCTTATTCGGGGGGGGGGGGGCGCTTATTAACATTTTTGTCCAAAATGCGGCGCGTATTCGAGTAAATACGGTACTTCAATTTTTCTTTGGAATGCCACACAATGCTATGTAGTACGTGATTGCAAAGGCATATAGAGTACATGCAGCCTAAGTCAACAGAAATTTCTCTTCGAGTGACAGTTTATGGGTCCGGTTGAAACACACAGCTCTGTGTGGTGTCTCTGATTGGTCCTTATTTCTATCTGTCAAGCAATGTTTTTTTTAATGGCGTTTACTTTCCCATCATTTAATGAGCTGCTAGTCAAATCTAATTGATTATTCAAGTTGTTCATACTTGTTCCTTCTCTTGGTTTCTCTTTCCTTTTCTTGTGTGTCCTCTCCTTAACTCCTGTCTCTGGCGACTGTTGAGCTCCACTTTCCTGAGCCTTTGTTTGAGTCTCGACTGACTCAGAAAATTCCACAATCCTGGAAATTATGTAATTCATGTGGTTAATTTCAAGAACTGATGTTTTACTTTTCACTTGTCACATTACAAATTATTTTTTATACACCATGAACAATATAGAGAAATTCTACGACAGCTATACTAGTAGCCTTAACAACAAAACAGTAAACATTTCTCCAAGGAGAAAATTTTATTGTTTTTGAACTCTAATATGGCTTTGTTAAAATTCTCTTTGGGTAAAGTACTACAGCTGTAGGTCTCCAGGTACAAGGGTTTAACTCTCTAAAGCAACAAGTCACCAACTGCATTTTAACCACTTGTGACCAATAATTATTAAAATACTACTTCTTTACAAAAATAATGTTAAGCTGATCAAGATTTTGTTAGCAATAACTTACATGTACATTATATTTATTATATATATTTTATCTATTCGTTTTTTATACTGACTTCTGCAAGGATAATATTTATTTCCTTTGGTTATTATACATGTACGTGTATATAATAATAGATTGGCAGCTT
The DNA here is from genome assembly GCF_052425735.1 of Oculina patagonica. Classification (NCBI taxonomy): domain Eukaryota; kingdom Metazoa; phylum Cnidaria; class Anthozoa; order Scleractinia; family Oculinidae; genus Oculina; species Oculina patagonica. The sequence goes on along the minus strand of NC_135763.1, from coordinate 24,132,808 downwards.
CAAATGTTTAAAATAGCACTAAATAAGTCACAAATTAAAGAAAGACAACAACCATTTAAATCTATAAAACATGACGTTTTACAGATTTAACTGGTTGCTTCAATGTAGCTCACCTCATCATGTTACAACGAAAATTTGAAAAACCGTTGAAATTTGTACAACCTTGAGAAGCATTCATAGCTTACTACAAAATTACAATAACAAGAGACAAGACACATGGCTCAAGAGAAACAAGGAGACTAAACAAACTGTTCAAGGCACACCAGTAAAAATTACAAACCTTGTATCATTTGGCAGCAATGCATTTGTCTTCTCAGCTGCAAGTCTGTTTTGTTCTTCACTTGTTTGGAGTCTACTGAGGCTATGGCCTCTCTCTGAAGGAGGATCCAACTCATCCAAAGTATCAACACTGTCATCATCAGAAAGTCTCCCCTGTTGGCAGGTGAAAAATAAAAAAAGGAAACATTACACAAGTGTTTCTTAATGGTGTGGGGGAGTTATACTAGTTTTATCAATATCAACCCTCCAAGTTAAGACCATTTTAGTTGCCATGGCAACTAATATTTCGGAGCTGAAAACTTAATTGGAACCGAAGTCACCAGTCTGTCGACTAAAATTAAGAAGAAGGATTGAAAGCGTGAGCTTAATTTAGTGACCAAACTTGAGTAGTTGGTGGTCAAATGGCCACTAAGTAAGAGATAAATACCCAGAACGGAGGTATTAATCCGGCCCTCGGGATGTATATGGATTAATACCGACGTTCAAGGTATTTATCTGACTTATTTTATGTTATTATTTATGAGGGATCATTATATAAAGCCCGTTTCCAGCAGGACAAAAGCTGTCTAATTAGTGGTACCTCGGCTCCGATCGTAAACAACATAGTCTTCCTTTTGTTTTATTGTTGCCATTGTACAGCTATCTCAGGATGGGTTGATTGTGCCCTTTTCACGGTTTCGCGACTCACTGTGACTTGTCAAGCTTATTTGAATAACACAGGACTGTTTTGATGTTTTTTTTTTGCTTTGTGTGATTTTTGCAAAGAGCAGGTTAGTTTGTTTTGTACAGCGTCCATAACATACGAAGAAAACAAAACCTCCAGAGCAATGGGAAGGACATTTTACGAAGAGTTGAGCCAACCACAGAAACATGGTCACTGTGGCCAAAGCTTCTCAGCGGAATTGAATTCCAGATAAGTTGTTAGGAAACATTTAGGAATGCCATGTTTTCAAGAATGAGACGCGCGTTGTTGTATTCAAAGAAGGAATTTTTAACTGAGGCAATATGCAGCAAAAAAATTTAACTGAGCTTAGGAAATCGCTTTTGTTGATTCTGTTTTTTCTTGAATTTTATATTTCCAAAATGAATTTAGAAACAGAAGAAAGCTTTTAATTTCTAAATTAATTTCTAAATTTAATTTCTAAGAAATGTTTGGGCTACCTGTATGGCTTAAATTGTTTTGTATTAGGTTGCTCTAAAAACTTTATTGTTGGAAATGTTGAGTAAAATTTGTCCAGACAAGGGTTTGATTTGATCAGGAAAAAATTACTAATGAGTGGTTTTACAAATAATACAGGAACATCCCTCGTTTGAGGCATTTATTTGTATAAACCCCTGAAGCGAGGGATTTATACAGATAAATCCCTGAAAGGAGGGATTTATACAGATAAATCCCTCATTAATAATCATAAATTCAATTCATCAGCCTCGCTCTTCTCTGCTACATTATCAAGCCCTCCCTGGACTTTCAGTTAGTTAATATTCAACAGGGTTGTTAGTTAAATAAAGGTTGTTGAATAACAAAAGAAAATGTGTTAATCATGAAAATGGAAAAAATACAATTGGAGGAATGTATATTCTATGTTAAATACAGATCAACGACAGCAACTGTTAATCCTACCTCGCTACTAAGCAGTGACTCTCTTGATCTGCTTTTTAACTCATCTCCAGATTGCTCAGCACAAAAATATGGTGGATATGGAGCGATCACATCAAGCCTTCCTGTGGCGGCCAAAGACAGCACCTCAATCCATCGTTCAATTGAGACACGTGAATCAGTAGCAAAGTAATATGTCTCCTGGGTAGGGTGCGAGATCTTGATGCAGTAACTTTTCTTAGACTCTTTGTTGTCAATCAAACTAACATCGTAACCAAGGATTAGGAAGTTTAGGGATGGTTTCTGGTCAGCTGGATTCCTGAGAAGACAAGAGTGCACAAAATTAACAGATTCTGAACCTGCATCTGGACTCAAAACATCTGCAGCTACAGTACTGTGCAAAAGTAATGCAAACGAAATTTGTCGAAATTTGTAACTTTTCGGGGCTTTTTGATGAAAAAATTGCGGTATTTTGCTTAGAGCGAAATTTATGGCGAAAAAGTGGCTTTTTTTCACTCCTATCGTTTTAAACCTCACGAAACTCCGCATGATAATTCACCTGCTTCAAAATTGACTTCGAAAATTTGAACGAAAATTTGCTGTGTTTGAAATACTCCCTTCGAAATTTCAAGCTCTGTTTTCGCTGTGTTCAAATTTTTTCGGCCATTTATAAAACTATGGCTCTGCACTGCTTCATGACTATAAAGAATGGCTCTTTGAGGTGCTGCTATTAAAACTAAAAGACGATGACCAGATCGTTTTATCGGAGAAAGCCTTTTAAAACTCGACCAAGCAATTAGCCCCCTACCTTAGTCTGTAATAAAGATAAAACTTGATTCCTGTTTTTCTCTGTTTAAGTGGCGAAGTTCATAACCTTCTTTTCAATCACACATATAAACATATCTGCCATATTGAATCCGCGATACAAGAAGTAGGGACCCAGACTTTCCTGTGCCCAAAGCAAGTGTATCAAACATGGCAGACAAGTCACATGGTGAACGTGTGTGGCATATGTTACACCATTTGTTTGAGCCATTTGATTAAAAGGAAAGTGTAGATATGGAGGCGGTGAAAGATTTTTACTTTCTCAATATTTTTGGGTACAAAGTACGACTTATTTTACAAGGTAAGATGTTCGACATGTAAACAAGAATCTTACTCGAGACAAATCGTTAGGTTGAATTATGTAGAGGTACAAATAAAGTTTGCTCATCTCCAAGAGGCTGAAATGTTTTCAGTAGTAAACCTTTTACTTTTTAACGGAATAACCTGTCTTGTTTTTTGAAGTCACCTTTTGAAAACATTGGTATCGTGCTTGTTTATATTGCAAATATAGCCTCTACAGTCCTATACTTTAAAGTTTTAGCATCTTTCATTTGCCTCTAGCAATGTTTCAGTTATATTTTACTTTGTTGCGGCTTAAATAAATTATTTAAATGTTATGAACTTGGCGGAACGTGCTTCGCGTAAGCTTATTATTATGTTGAACCTAAGCTACATGCATCGAATTCACTGCTTCAAATTTCGATACATGTAAGTCATTGTTTGTCTTCCTCGAAAATTGGCTATTTCGAATTTTCAACGAAGTTCACAATTTTTTCGTGTGGAGCGAAACTTCACGAGAACAAAGAACGAATTTAATTTGCACTACTTTTGCACAGTACTGTATCTTTCAAGTGTTCAAGTGCTCACATTAATTCTCTCCTTAGCTTAGTGGATAAAGCGCCACCCCCTTATTCGGAAAGTCATGCATTTGAATCTCCTTTTGGGTTTTCTCCTTTTGGGGTATTACTCAATTCTGCAGTAGTAGTAGTTGCCTTTATTTAAAAACACGATATGGATAAAAGCTTACAGCTTGTGGGGTCGTGTAAATTAAGTATTTAAAGTTAAAAATATTTACTTACAATTAATTAGGCCATTTACATTTGTATTTGATTTTAAAATTATTAAAAGTTAAAAATATTTAAACTTATAAAACTATTTACATTTGAATTAATTTAAAAACTAGCGCTAAAAGTAGGTAAAATCTTTTTGTTTAAAGTTCGTGGTTGATACAGATAAAACATTAAAATTGAAATCAATAAAAGCATCCGAAGTTTTCAGCATGCGGACAAGGTCCTTTCGACGTGTTACATAAGCCAGATCTTTGTGTTTTGTTGATAGCGTGTTCCAGAGCACGGATCCTCGGTATTTTAATGAGTCTTTCATGTATCGCGTGTTGAAACGCGGCACTATCAAAGATTCGCGTGCCCTAGTTGAAATCATATGATCTCGCTTGACAATCATGCATCTACTTAAGATGTTCAATCCACATTTTGCCATTTAACTACAGTGTGCAGGTTTCCAAATTTCAAATTAACCTTTTGCTGTAATTAATAAAGATACTAGGATTTGCCACTTACCGATAACACTTGAATCTGCTATCAATAATCTTGCAGTAGCGTTTTGACCAGACTCCTAATCTCCGCTTCTGATACAAGATCCCACTGTGCATTGCAGTGGGATCTTGAAGAAATTGCAGCTCGGCTTCAGCAGGAACAAGTTTTCTTCTCCTTTTCACTTTGGGACCTAAACCTTTAGAAGTTACACTTGTCTCAGAGGTAACTGAAGTAGTTCTACATGTAGGGTCTTCTGTATCAGAACACACTGACTCCATGCTAATACTGAGTACGGTGGAAGTTCTCTTCCGTGACCCACTTTCTATGTTTTCCTCCTTAGGTTCAGAGCTACCAGTATCATCACTCGCTATAGGCTCAATGTAGCTATGCCTGTTGCTAATATTCCCGCTGTGTTCACTATGACTGTCTGTAAAATCCAATGATTGGTCATTAGTTGATCCATCACCGCAAATAGAATCTTGGCTTTTGTTTGTTTCCTTGCCTCCTTTGTGTTGCCCTGCTGTAAGTTCTGCCAGCAGATCAGGAGGAATTTGATCATAAATTTTCTTCTTTGCCGCAGCCTTTTCCTCTTTTTTCTCCATGCTTTCATTTTCATCTGAACTGCTTTCTGAAGAAGAGTCATCATCATCAATAGGGAGGGGAGGGAGGGGTGCATCATAGCCTTCATCCTCCTCCCCCTTAGATTCTGTTGTCGCAGGAGTACTGTGAGCAGATGGTGTTCCACTCTATCAGGACAGAAACAGAGATGCTACAGTCAAGAAAATCTCAGCAAAGGAAGGATAAATTAGGCATTACAGGAATTGTTTCTTCACAATAATTTGTTTCCAGGGTACAAAGCGTTGCACCAGTCCTAATCTCTACACCAATTTAATTTTTACTCAGATGTCAAATTTAGAGGTATCGCCAATGGTTTTCCAATTTCTCAGCTTATCATATCTATAACAAAGATTTGCTCATCATCTTGGCCAAACATTATATCTATTCTTCAAAATATCTTCAGAAAGAAATGTCTCTAGATGAACTTGCCAATAAACTAATTGTACAATGGAAACTAGAAAAATGTACTCAAACGTAACGGCTGTTTATCTTAATAATAATAATAATAATAATAATAATAATAATAATAATAATAATAATAATAATAATAATAATAATAATAATAATACAAGGTCACCGTAGCGAATTACTTTAGAAAAATTGCTCTCAAAAACGAAGTATATATAATTTTTTTAACTTGTAATACTTTAAGGTAATGCATGGACTCCTTTTCGTACTTTTGTTGTTGTTGTTTTTTTTTTTTTAAGAAAAGTTACATTGTATAATCTCCAATAGTGTATGTAATTGTAAGTAATGTACGTGTTTTTTTTTTTTAAGTGTATCAATAAAGTGTGTTTATCTTCAAAAAAAAAAAAAATATCTATAACAAAATTCTCGATTTTGATTGGTTCTGCGCGCGCCTATTTGTCGCGTAATCGGCACGCGATCATGTGGGTGTCCAATTACAGGTATCCAATTTGAACAACTTCAAATTGAATACCTGTAATTGGACACCTACCCCATTCGCGTGTCAATCACGGGCATATAAATGGGTTCTTTTTTGCTGTTTTTCCACTGTTTGTTTAACCAGTTGAATTTACCATTGACCTTTTCACACTAACAAAGATTCTCCAAGACTTCCTAACCTCGAATTTTGTTATTGATACGATTAATTAGTAAGTGGACCTTGTGTCGAACAATTCAGGGAGAAATCGTGTTCGTAATTTCAAATCGTCCTCGCGCTATGTGCTCGGCCGATTTTTTAAAATTACTCGCCTGATTACTTCCTGAATTGTACTCCACTCAGTCCAATTACTTTTACTAATGACTGTTCAAACATTATCATAACTTGTTATTGCATTTTTCAGTGATATGCCAACTATGATATTCAAAATCCAACTAACGATTGCGTTTTTCGCTGCCATCAATCTTAATTATGGTGACAGCCAACGAAACATGAAAAACAGAAACAAACTAAATAGATCCAAATCAACCAATTACAACTGATAGAAGTGAACTTCTGTTTCCTGAGAGGCTCGCTAAGATGATTGATGGCAGCAAAAAGCGTCAACCATTAGTTGAGGATTGAACTTCAGAGTTCGCATATCACTAAAAACCCTGATATGATGTTGTACATGTAGGTCACATTAGTTTTCAGGTTTAATCTGTTTCTGTTTTAAGCAAACTTCTACAAGTAGTACTGGTATGTTACAATGGATAGCCAAGAGTTTAATTTCTGTCAGTTATGCTTTGAAAACATTTTAAAAACCCTCACTATAAATACAATTGGCTAGTTGCTTTCAGAAGTATCCCAACTCATTATGAACAAGAATAGTAGCCTTTCTATTTAATTAAAGGGACACTGTCACAGGGATTTTGATGCTTTTTGGTAAAAAGTACTAAAATTGGCAAAGGTCTTATCGTACATGAAATGTACCTAGGACATCAAGATGGAGATACGGTATTTTCCCAATTAAACGCCCCCGGCGTTTATTTCAAACTTGGCCTCATGGAGCCGGCGTTTATTCGAATCCTGCAGCTTATTCAAGCCGGATGTTTGTAACCAAGGGTTTCCGTTCTTTAGTTTTGACAGCCATATATGTTGCCACTTTTCCTAAACCATTCTACACCCCGAATAAATGCTTGAGGGGCTTATTTACAACTTTACCTTGGAGACCCGGCGTTTATTCGGGGCCTGGCGTTTAATCGAGAAAATATGGTATTAAGTTAATTGTTGTTGAAGGAAGAAGGGAGCCATTATTGATAATAATTTTTAGGTGTTTTTCCATTCCACAAGGACAAAACTTGAAAAAAATCAGGCTGATTTTTTCAAGTTAAGATTTGAAGTTCCTGATGGCATCAATAATATCACTTGTTTATCGCTTCAGTACACTTGCAGGGTGATTTTTACCATAATTATATAGCCGTCAGTAAATCCTATATTGTCAGCACAGCTATTTTTCCTTAATTTCTGGGAACTGTCCAATTTGGGATTAAATTTGGATAGTTTCAATTAGGATTTTTTGGTAAAATTCACAATCTGTCCAATTTAAGATAAATTGGACAGTTTCGTCTCGGCCAATCAAATCGAAGAAAACACAACATGTGATGGATATTAGCCAATTAGCACAAAGCATAGCGTCAGCGCTGTAAAGTGGTCGCATTGTGAGTCGACAATGGCGGAATTTTATGGAGCAAGTTTGCTACGTTTTTCTATTCCTTTTGAGCTTTTCAGCAATAGAAACAACAAAGAGAAATTTTCTACGTTGTCAGAAGAGGAGCTAGCTACACTAAGAAGCAAAAACCAAGAGCAAAACACCTCCAATAGTACAAAACTTGGGTGAACGTGAGTGCAGCGAAGCGAAGCAAGAAATCTGTCAGATATTCATCGCCATGAGGCATGAGCTAGATGCAATTCTTTGTCGTTTTTTGCTGAAATTCGAAAAGAAAAGACGGCGATGAAGTACGAACGATATAGTGGAAAGGAGTATGTCACATTCAAGAAGTTGTTAAGCTCTTCGGACACTTTGTTTACGACTTTCATTGATTGATGCAGTGTTTTCACTCACTTTGTAGCAAGCTTCGCAAACTCAGGTGAATAAAATTGCTCTGAGTGAGTTGCATGTGCTGTGTTATGCCTACTATTGTTGAATGCTTTTCCCGTTCTGGACATAAGTTTATTGTTTATGCTGGATTCACTGACTACAAGCTATATAATTAATATGTAACCGGACTACATGCTTGTCCAATTTTGGAAATAATTAGATTCAAAAAATTCCTCTGACAGCCAAATTGGACTCGGCCTACAGCCTCGTCCAATTTTGGCTGCCCTCGGAATTTTTTTCATCAAATTATTTCCAAATTGGACAGCATGTAGTCCAATTACGTATACAAATTGGACCAGTATTTCGTAGTTTCCATATGTCTTTACTGAGGTTCGTGAGTTTTTGAAGTGAAACTGGTGACCAGGCTTCCGATACCTTTGCACTCATAACTGCAGAAAAACACCTTGCATGCTGATAAAAGTCAGGCCTTATAAAAATATTGGACTCCCACTTTTTAAAACTTGGCTAAAAGCCTGCTGGTGACAATGTCCCTTTAAAGAGGAATTAATTTGCATTTATTGCGAAGACTTACCACACTAAGATCCACAGGTCTTTCATAAAAGTCTTCTTCTTCCTCTTCTTCTTCCTCTTCTATTCCACCATCCACTTCAGCTCCACGCATCCTTTCTGCTCTAGCTTGCTCTAAAGTAAATAACGCTTCCAGCGGACTGACAGGCCGGTCAATACTGCTTCGTCGTACAGCTGCGGCCATAATTGCACTCATCCAAGGAGAAAGGTCATGGCCATCTTCTATAGCTAATGTCACACTTGGCCCATCAGGTGGGATCAGTCGAAAACTATAGCTTATCTTCTTCTTGTCATCCACACCAATGTTGCATTCTGGCAAGTACAAAATCATGATTGCAGGATCTTCTTGATTCTTAAAGATATGCAAGCGATTACCATGTAAAACACACCAGCGTCTTTTGTTCGCTTTGATATCTTTAAGATAACCTTTGATTACTGGTTCCCTCAAATTTGACACATACACTTCTTCATTTAACTTTGTTTCTTTCTTAAACCTGAAAGAAAACATAGGGGCTTTATAACAGTATAAAAGACAATTACAATAATCACAACAAAACTGATAAAAAGAATAAATGCCCACTGATTGCAGACATATAGTTATATTTACTTGAACAGTACTACTATTGAAGCAGGACTTAGGGTTAGGGTCAGATTATCCAGGAAGGGTAGAATTTTCTCTCAGGCAAGTAACGTTTTATGCTCGCTTGCCTGATGGGCAAGGGACTAGGCAGGTCATTTGCTGACTACATATAAATCTTAAAAAAGTTGTAAAACCACTGACGGTTAGGAATTTGAACTGGTGGTGGCACAATTCTTATCACGCGATCAAAAAAGTGTCATTGGTCCAAAAAAACTGATCACGTGGTTCATGTTTGCAAGCGTCTTGTCAGCCATAATGTGACTTTTAACGGTCGCTCCATGGCCATGTAAACATCGTTTTACCAGAATTTGTATGATCAATAATGACACTATCAAGGCAACAGGGTCAGAAAAATCAACATGTATTCAACCTTTAAGAAAAACAGTTTTTTTTTTAATTTTAAAAGGTTCCATGCTGTTTTGCAGTCCGAAAATCATGAAGCTTTTTTGGGGAATTCAGGGAATGACTTTTGTGTAGACACATTTACTATTATTTTCACATGTTACATTTTCACTTTATTATTATTATTATTATTATTATTATTATTATTATTATTATTATTATTATTATTAATTTTATTATAATTCTCGAAGATATTAGCTACAATTTATATAAATATTATATTCTATTATATTATATATTAAATTCGAGGAAATAAAGTCTATGTATGTACGTATGTATGTTGGCTTCCCGATGAATACAGGTAAGTAGTGTCCATGTGACAACTTTTTTTGATTATGTGATATGAATTGTGCTGCCGCCGGTTCATATTCCTAACAGCGGTTTTACAACTCTAGTAATTTAAAAACTATGGTAAACACGAGTCAAAATAGTGCACTTTACTTACCATCCTGTGGAGAGCTTGCCTTTGCCTCCAGAGCTCCTTACACTGCCTGACCGTGCTGGCAGATAAATAGAAGTGGAATGTTCCTGAGGGGTCTTAGGAGGGCTGGGAAACACAAACGAGTCTTCTGTTTTAGTGCTTCCACTACCATCTTGTGTGCTGACGGGATCACTGGGAGAAACACTCTTTAAACTAAGATGTTCATAGATGTCATCTTCAGCACTGCTTGAACTCACGATGGAGTCTCGACCACCATCCTGCAATGTCAAATATCAGGTACCATATAATCAAAGCAGTACTTGTGCAAGCAAGATAATGGAACATACAGTACATGTACCTTGTCACAGGAAATTGTCTAAATTCTCAAAATAGGGTTTATCCAAAACCAAATGAAAACCATGCAAAAGTATCACATAGTCATCAAATACATGTACAATGCACCATAAAGGTTTTGCTGAGAGATAAAGGGGCTCACACTCGCCATCTTAACAGTAACGACAGTGCAGTGAGCTATAAATTAAACAGAACAGTCTTTGAATTGATATTCCCCCAGGTTAACAACAGATTTATCACAAAGATATTGATGAAAAATCTGCATTACAGTTTATAATATTATAATTCTTCTCAGGGAAATGGAAAAGGGGCTGGATTTTACTTCACTGAGAGGCTTTTTTTTCTTTTGATGGCAGTAACTATTTTATAAAAAGGTGCGTGACTGACCTTTTGCTATTTCATTTGAAAGCCAATTGGCAATTAAAGGAACATGCTAATTTGTTGTTACAGCTCAAATCACCCACTACATGATCAGTGCCACAAAATGCAATTAAGAACAAGCACAAAAGTTTGTATGTTTATTATCTAGATAACCTGAGTATATAATTTAGTTACCGGTACATATCCCCCCCTCCAGGTTGCCATCAAAAATTACAGGACCAATATTTTAATTGCATTTCAATTCCAATGGCTATTTTAAATCTTTTAAGGAATGAATCTACCTTATCAGTTAAACACAAAGTAATGCAATTTCCAGGATCATTACTTAATTCTTAGAAATTCTAGATAAAGAGTTCTACAAGTCAACATAATTATTTATCACACAGACCTCAGATAATTACATGGAAAGAATCTAAAGGACAAGTTACAGGAGAACTATCAATAAAGTTACAAATAACAATTTCAATAAAAATTCCCTTCCAGATTATTCCAAGAAAGAATTCTGTTAATTTCTATTACGATTGCAAATTATAGCTCTGGGATTATTGTTAGATGATTTGGTATATGTAATTTCAGCTTTCTCACTGCCGGCAGGTTAATCCACACTAAGATTAACTTGTTTCTGTAGGATTATTTGGCACCACTTTGTCTCTCAAGATATCACTTGCAGATCACAAAGTTAAACCTTTTGGCACCAAAATCAAGTATTTATTTGTTACAAATTGAACTTCTTGGATCCCTAAAAAAAATTGCAATATCCTACAGTTCAAAGAAAACTTGGGAAAAACAGATTTGACAGTTTATGATGACGCAGAGCAAAAAAAAACATAGTTCAATCATTAGGAGAATCGACTACAGGCGATAGACAGTCACTAAAAAATTCAAATGTGGTATTAATTGCCGCAGTTCAAGAAGGCTTGTCAAAAATGCTAATTACGTCAAACAAGGTCAACACACACACAATGGCAAAGACAGTGGTTTACACCACAAGCAAACACAGCTAATTGAAGAAATGTCAGAAAATCATCCACAACCTTTTCCAAGTTGAAAGGTTACACATTTTACCAGCCACTCTATAAGATAATTTTTTTTAAGGCTATGGTAACTTGAAACTGGACGTTTGTTTGCTATGACATCATAGTTATCTTGGGCTATAAGAGTGTGGCATCTTAATTACTCTGGAAGACTGGGAGCCTTTACTCTTCACGTAAAAAATCCACAAAGGCAAAAAAACCCCCGGCAATTAGAATGTTTGAGTGCTAATAATTTAATAAATAAATTTCATGTGTAAAAGAATGGCTGATGTTCACATCTTGTTACTAAGTAAGACTACTGGTAAATATTCACAGTTTCTAAATTTACCACTCAAAGCTTTTAGTAACTAGGCTGAAAAGTCTACCTCAATGACATGGTCTGATGACATTGTGACAATACACACTTCAAATCATAAAATTATTTGCATAGGATCTCTTGCTCAAGAAACATTTCCAAAAATTCTCAAGATTTAAATGTCACTCTTGAGCAAGATACAGTGTAACACACGTCAACAAATAAATATGCAGTAAAGAATATTTCCTATCTATAAACATTGGCCTTACACACACTTTGTGTACAAATTCAACTGAAAAATATATAAGGCATTTTTTTAAGTTAATTAATTACACAATAATGGTTCAGCCAAAGATTACAAACAACAGTTTCAGACAGAAAAGAATATACAGTTGAATCTCTCCAATTCGAACTTGGTTATTTAGAATTCCCCGTTATTTCTAACTAAAACCCATTTCCCTTAGATTAGCCCTTCAGTCAATTACTATCGGCTATTTCGAAATCCCGCTAGTTTCAAATTATTTTTTGTTTCCTCTGATGGTTCAAAATAACAGGTTTCAACTGTATACATATGAGTAATAAGATGTTTCTACAGACGTTTCAGCTCCATACTTGAAACAAGACCTGAGGAATTTTTAAGCCTCTTAAGTTCGTGGTTGCAGATAATCTTTGTTAATGTTATGAAGATTCCAGTATTACATTTAGACACTGATCTGAGGGATGTGCTTGAAATCATACACAGACAGTTGCCAAAAACATCACTGCATTCATTGGAAAACACAGATTTAATAAGTTTAAGTCAAATTAATAAAACCTCAATTTACAGGTTTAAGCAACTCAATGACAAACATTTTCGATTTCAGTTTCTAAACTGATTTTCACTAAAAAAAATACTGCTTTTTTAACTAACTGGTTCTTAATGGACTAAAACATCAACAAGAAAAATTGTTAAGCACTGGAATCCAATCATAGAAATGTATTGCAGTGGTATTTTATCTAAACTGCAAATTAAAATTAACCTGGTATACAAAGAATTCCCGAAAGGTTAAAAATTGAATTAGAATAGAATTTTCTGGAGGTGACTGTAACATCCTGCTGAAACAAAACTTTTTTTCTATTCACAAAACCACTGGAAATTTCAAGGTTTAGGACCGTTATTGTTAATTTCGCATGCACTAAACAAAAGATCTTTTGTCTCTTTTGAAGAGAAAACTATGACTAAAAGTTCTATTTAAAACACCTAATTGTATAAATAGAGTTTTAACTCGACAAAGAAAACGATTTAAAATTCAATGTAGAAATTGCATAGAAGGAATCCACACCAAATTGACCTTGTTGGTTTCGATTCCTTTATCAGCAACGAAATCTACACTTGAATGTTGAGGTGATCGGTTATTTTCACGCGATAACTTCATCAGATACAAAATATGCTAATCCCCGAGGCGATTCGACACACTGCGTTAAATTAATCTTAAATGAATTTATGCGTAAAAAAGCGATATTCACACCGTACACAGAGTCTCTAATTCACGCCGCACTCGAAGTGAAGTTCAATAGGCTTTCGTTACGCGAGGAAACCTTAACGAAATTATTCATGTCCCTGTACTGCAATTCGCCGCAGGGAGGACTAGTATATTTCTTTGAATAATAAATATAGTCACGTACAAGCGATAAACTCAAAATACAGACGAATCTATAAGGTTATGCGTAGACACACACATCAAGAAACTTCAAGAAAGTCTTAATCTCTAATACTTCACAGAAACCTCAACTTACCCTTGTTGTGTTTCCCGGTCTTGGAACAAACAAGCCTCCATTTCGACTTCCCTTCTCACCGAAAATCACTGTTTGTGGAACATAGGTCTTATACAAGGTAGCAACTCTGGATAGTTCACGTTGCTGTGAGGCAAATTCAACTGGATCTCTTGTTCTGTCGTTTTTGTACACATTGCTTTCATCTTGTGAGCCGCTTCCGGAGGGGGCTTCACTTTGCTGGATACGCGCGCGATAAATTTCACTCAAATTTGCAGGTCTTGGGGGCAGTGATGGCGGCCTTGATACACTTTCTAACCTCCTAAGAAATTCGATTCGTTGTCTGTTAGCTTCTTCACTCAATGGCTCGCTACCTAGGACCGTTTTGAGAAAATCTTCCAGCCCTGGTAGAGTTTGGTTGATTGCTGTTGAGAGAGAGGGCGAGAGTGGTATGGTGAGAATACAGTTTACACACGATGGATGGCGCTTAAAAAGCCTCCAAAAAACAATGTAGATTAAAAGATCGCTTGAGTATTAGATGTTTTCAATATAGTAACATAAACAAGCCCAAGCCTTGAAGATTATGAAGACAAATAAGAAATATGGAAATCACAAGCGAAGGGGACGATTCAAAACACGTATTCGCTGTAAATAGGCACAAATTCGCAGACGAAAATCTTACCGATGAAGCGGTCATGTTTATCCATTCTGGTCTAGTTAGCCAAACCATACACTGCATCGTACAAATCAACCCATATTTTTCTTTTTCCACGGCTACAACGTTAAAAATTCTACTTAAAAAACAAACGAGTCATCAATTTCACCGCCATGTTTTTCTTGTTCGAAAGGAAACTGTCGAGTGTTGACTTTGCGATCAGATGACCGACAACTCGCGATCTGATTGGTCGTTGCTTATTGACGGCTCGCCGCTGCCTGGAACGACTGATCAGAACTGACGGATTTCCTATATTACACAATCACAAATGGCAGAAAACTGGTTTTCTAGAACATGTAAAATGTATCTACCAAAGCTCAAATGCTTTATTGCAGTGCTTTTTCACGTAAAAATAAAGCGGGTTTGTGGTTTTGAAAAGCGGCTGTTAGCGCCTTTTTTATATTCTGTTTATTTTGGCAATATTTTGGTAGCAACAATAGCAGAGAAATTATCCAGCTGTCACAAAGGTGCAAAGAAAGCGAAAATGGAAAAATTAAATTGTAGAAAACATAACAGATTAGAAAGGAGACGAGGTGGAACTGAATTTGAAATTAAAATCACCGGAACTGATGTCAACTTATAAATTGCTTACAGAGAAAATAAATTGAAAGGAAAAAACAAAAGTTTATCTTACAAACAGGCAAAGAAACGGTTGCAGGAAACTTCTTGCTCACTTTTGGCTCTGATTTTACTGTTTTCAGGCGAAGCGTTTTCTCCCCGATAAATCACAACACCCGTACATACACAAAGGCAAGATTGATTAGATTTTAAAGGCTTGTCATAAATTTTGACTTCAGGCGAAATGGAATGCATGATCAATAATGGTATGATATAGGTCCCGGTCGAGTCAGGTCAACTTATTGTGTTCAATATATTATCAGAAATAGCTTATCGGCAATTGGCATGACGAAATTCTTTATTTTTTCGGCACGTTCTTTTAATGATTATTTTTTCCTTTCTCTCTTTTTATCCCACAGAATATTAGCCTGCGTAGCACGGGAACGCTTGCTACGCAGGCTAACAGAATATTGTTTTATTGGCGTGCCCATCTAGGCCGGAAGTCGAGTAGGCGGCACGCCCCGAACAATCCCTACAAGTTTGAAATTATCGAAAGACTTTCGTTTGACATTGGCTAACCCAAGAACGCAAGAATCATGTAAACCCTTTAATCACCTACTTGAACGAGAGAAGCCCGTCGAAATCATTTGGAGCATTTTAAAAGCATTTTCCACTAAGAAATTAGACAAATTAGCACTAAATGATGTCATCAAATTAACGTCAACGATGATGTAAAGGATTTTAAAATTCTGAATAAAAAATCTTGTATCATGACTAGAAAACGTTGACTTTGACGTTGGGTATCACTTTCAAGGCAGTAAGTGGCTACGTCAGCATGTAATTTATACATTCCGCTTTTCGTGTCTAGAGGCGTGACGAGCCCAAATTACGTTGGCGCAGGACGCGCTCCAACCCCTTTACTAATGGAGCAGAAAGCCAAGTTCCTTTTATAAGGCACACAGAACTGACTGGGCGTGCGCGCCATAAAAACCCAGAAAACTTTTGGGTCGCAGGGTAGTTTTGTTAACCGCGAAACTCAGTCTTCTTCTGCGGTCAGTGGTAAGCCGTAACATAATACTTTTTGTCTGGCCTCAATGTACGAAAATAAACTGTTCTCTTTGGCAACAGAATATATCTGCTTCCGGCCACTTGGTTAACAAGGCGACTGTTGAATCATCTTTTCACTTTTCCTGTCGCGTAAGCCCGCCCTCCTCTAGCTCTATTAAGGAGGTTTTTTTTCCTGTCCTGCCTCAATTGAGGATCTGCTTTATCTTAAACGATGTACTGAACATATTATATTTGAGGAAGGAAACTGTCAATATGAAACTGTTAATATCCGTTTCTGGAAAAGATAGTTCCCTATAAAGATGAAAACTGGCTGCCTTGATTTTCAGTTCTGTGGGCTCAGGAATTTGAACGGCATGGGATCAATTTATAATCGATATATGGTCTTTATAACCACAGTAAACCTTATCTAAAGCGATACAGTCTAGCTCGAAGTGTTTACTGACGGAAATAGCACGCGAGCAGTCCGTCGATTTACTTCCTTTTCTATGAAATATGAACAAGACGATCGCGTGATTCGCGTGCGAGAATCGCGTGACTTCGTAAGGCGGGAAAACTCTTTCCGGTTTCTCCTCGCCTCGCCCACGTTATTATTCTTAGTAGCTTGCGCTTCAGTAGCCGCTTCCCGCGTACTCTGCTGTCCACTCCTATTCCTCATAACCATCTGACATGAAGCGAAAAACCTCAAAAGAGAAGCGAATTTGACATCGAAAAATCAAGACCAGAGGGCTCCAAACAACCTTTTGGGATTCGTTTAGTGCACACTTTAAAGAAATGAAATCGATCCTTCTTTCACTTTTTAATATTATTAAATAACTGTATAAACGATACGTAGCCGCGCGCCGGTTCGACATAATGCAGTCATAAGCCATTGACGTTCCAAAAATTTCACTTTGAAATCACTTGGTTGACGGAACCTTGGTGCTCCCTCAAACGAGACAAATTCTCAACAAAGTATCTTAGATACTTTTCAGTTTAGTTGATGCAGATGTAGTCAGTACTTCTTTATTCTATAATTAAATGCAGAACTGATTCCCCAGAAATGACACAAGATTCTGCCTAGAATAGTGTTTCCCATCATGATGGCCTATAATCTTACATTGTTGGAGCCGGATTTACCCTTTATAGCTGATCCTTCAGGGTATTTTTGTTCAATGATGTAGCCTAGGAGCGGCTGCGTGCACACGGATGTCCTCCTTGCGATCAGTTTAATCATACAATTCAAGAAAACTCAGACCTAATAAGCACGTCATCATTATCATGCTATGGGATGCGGCGGCGTTAACATAGGACACTTGATGAACGTTCAAGCCAAGGGTCTTAGAACCACGTGCACCTGTAAAATGCATAGTAGTGGTCTATGTCAGGCTCAGATCCATAATGAACTGAAGTAGGAACAACAGCTTCAACAAGGTGTATAAGCCCGGCCCGAATTGGTTAAAGAATGAACTCAGTTGCCTTGAATAAGCGGCACTGGCAGAGCGCCGAATATCACTAAAACCTCTAGCGATCTGCGATCTGTGGTCATAGCTTAAAATATATAAATGGTTTAAACAGATCTAAACAATACAAAAAGGATACTCTAAATTCAATAACAATATTGAATTTTTTTTCGTCAGAAATTAAGAAACTAATTAGCCTAAATTTGTGTTAATAATCCTTTATGTAAGAACCTGTTTAGGCTAACCTGAAAAATAATAGGTTCTTACTCGCGGGTTTTTACTGTATTCACCCACCAACTCAGGTTCCTTACTCTCTTGCAGCTCTTGGGATGAAGCGACCAAGGCGCAGTTATTCAAAAGATTGATAACGCTGTCCACCCGATAAATCTTTTTTCAGTGGATAAGTGTTGACAAAACAAACTATACTCATACTCATTCCACTAGTCATTGTCTTTGATGTTATCATCTGTTGAATATGTAGTCCCTTGAACAAATTTCGAAATCTTTGAGTAAGACAATGTTCAGGAAAACCGTAGGAACGATCACGCGGAATGATGTTACTTCACTCGCCGCCGGCCATTATTTGGCGAATCTAGCCATCTTCATTTCCTGGACTTCAGTGGAGAACTCTCATACTAAGGCCACCAGAGTGAGCTTTGTGGAAGGCTTCCTGACAATTGGCGACGACTTTCGGACACTTTCCCTGACTTGCCACCGACATGTGACCTTTCGCTTGTACTCAGTCCTACTTTTCCACTGAACTCTCGGGGGACACTGGGAAATTTCCAGGTACTCCAGTCAGTGTAGGTAGTACAA
The DNA here is from genome assembly GCF_052425735.1 of Oculina patagonica. Taxonomy (NCBI): domain Eukaryota; kingdom Metazoa; phylum Cnidaria; class Anthozoa; order Scleractinia; family Oculinidae; genus Oculina; species Oculina patagonica. Next base: position 24,114,489 of record NC_135763.1, on the reverse strand, counting down.
CGTCCTGTCTCTGCGAATCTTTATCTGCCGTAAGGTTTCCGTCTCCACCTTCTCCAGATACGCTATTTTGGTCGCTGCGCGATGTACTTCTTAACAAACGCCGCGTTCGGTTTAGCAAAATTCCACACCAGCTCAGTGTCTGACTGTTACTTCACTCTCCGTCTTCTCAAACACTGAAAGAACTCGGACGAAAGAAGATTGAGATAAGCCTTTATTGACGTTTCCGCTTTCAGCAACACTTTGCCCCGTTTCGAATGGACTTGGGTGTGACAACTCTTCTTGTAGTATCTGCCTTAACTCTCTCCTTCAACTTGTTCGAACAATCTTGATCACGAACTTCTTCCCTTGGTACCTGGACGGTCTCTTTCCTCAGCTAGGGGCCTCCGGCACCTTTGATCTCATCTCTCGACAAAACATCAGGTAAAAGTTTGTGGCGTCTGTGGCTGCTTGTCATGTGGCTCTTTACACTGTCAACCAGGTAACTAACTCGGCTCACCAGTTCTTTCCTTCAAAATTTGCAATCTGAAGATTCTTAAGCAAGGGACGATCCTAGCGCTCGACCTCGCCATGAGCCTGACACCACAGGGCGTCGTCCTCCTGTGCTCAACGCCATGTGTTTGTCGAAACGACTCAAATTCATCGAACACTAACTGGCGACCATTATCTGTTCTCAAAGAGAACGGTACGCCAATTCTGGCAAGACATGGGAGCGACTGCCTCGATAACCCTAATACTTGTAGCACGCTTCAAAATGGCAACCTTTAAAAATCTGCTGAAACAATCGACCACAACCAGAAGACTCTCTCTTTCTAGCCTGCGAGCAGGCTCACCTTGGGGCACGCACGAGAGGTACACGAGAGCGGCGAAGCCGCGACAGCGATTCGCGCGTGCCCCAACGTGAGCCTGCTCGCAGGCTACTCTCTTTCGGGCAGGGATCTTAACAAATCTGCACTGCAATTTTGCCAAGGAGCACTTGGAGGCAATACGCGAGACTTTGTATGAGGTGGATCGCAGCTTGAAAAAACCGACAGCCATGGCAAACCTTGCACGCCTTCTCTAAATCTTCTCTACATTTTTCCTCTACACACCTGGCTAACAACCTTATTTCGAAGTCGATATTTGATCTTCACGATACCATGATGACTCTCATGCGCCAACTTCACCATCTTGTCTCGCAAGACCCTGGGTACCACTGTCCGTGTGTCACGAAAGAAAAGCTCGCCATAGGTACAACATTCGTCCGATCCTTGAAATGTGCATATAACGTTAGGGTGCACCGTTCACAGCTCCCAGACCTAACACAGTTCAACACTAGGCACAGTTCCTCGTCATTGTGTGTTGCCCCTTCAATTTCAATTTTCCAATTTCGGTGATAACGATACACGCACGCACTCTCCACAATGGCTTTGATGGCATCATACTCTTCGCCGTGGTAAACTGTTCCACAGAGTTTAACCGGGATAAAGCATCAGCAATGTTCGTATTTATAGGCCGGTGCACCACTTTAAAATCGTACCCTTGTAACTGCATCACCCATCTCTCAATTCGGACGCAAAGCTTTGATGTGAGTGATAAATGCGTTCTAAGGGCTTTTGATCCGTTTCCAGCTCAAAGATTTGCCCAGATACGTGTATGTTGAACTGCTCGGGCGCCCAGACCAGAGCCAGTGTCTCTTTCTCCGTCTCACTGTAACGTCTTTCAATGTCAGCCAAGCTCTTCGATGCGCACAAGAAAACTCTTGCAGCTCTTGGGATGAAGCAAAATTAAACGCTTTGTTCCTAAACAGCTACACTCCCATATTCGCTTGATTTGATCCCCTTTTTTTTAGCTCGACAATGCTGGCTTTACCGAGTGGTTGCTTCTATCGTTAGCAATTCACCCATTATTAAGTGTACGCTGGGGCCTTTTTCAGTTGACAAAAGTCTTGCCCATAGTCTTCCCATAGCCTTCCCGTAGTCTTGCCATAGTCTTCCCATAGTCTTCTCATAGTCTTCCCATAGGCTTGCTCATAGTCTCCCAATAGCCTTCCCATAGTCTTGCCATAGTCTCCCAATAGCCTTCCCATAGTCTTCTCATAGTCTTCCCATAGTCTCCCAATAGCCTTCCCATAGTCTTGCCATAGTCTTCCCATAGTCTTCCCATAGTATTCCCGTAGTCTTGTCATAGACTTCCATTAGGCTTGCTCATAGTCTTGCCCATAGTCCTCCCATAGTCTTGCCCTAAGTCTTCCTATAGGCTTGCTCATAGTCTTGCCGTAGGCTTCCCCATAGCCTTGCCATAGTCTTGCCCATAGCCTTGCCATAGGCTTGCTCATAGTCTTGCCATAGTCTTCCCCATAGTCTTGCCCAAACACCCATAGTCTTGCCCATAGTCTTGCCCATAGGCTTGCTCATAGTCTTGCCATAGTCTTCCCCATAGTCTTAGCCCATAGTCTTCCTATAGGCTTGCTCATAGTCTTGCCGTAGTTTTCCCCATAGTCTTGCCCATAGGCTTGCTCATAGTCTTGCCATAGTCTTCCCCATAGTCTTGCCCTACCAGTCTTGCCTATAGGCTTGCTCATAGTCTTGCCGTAGTCTTCCCCATAGTCTTGCCCATAGTCTTGCCCATAGGCTTGCTCATAGTCTTGCCATAGTCTTCCCCATAGTCTTGCCCATAGTCTTGCCCATAGTCTTGCCGATAGGCTTGCTCATAGTCTTGCCATAGTCTTCCCCATAGTCTTGCCCTAAGTCTTCCTATAGGTATGCTCATAGTCTTACCGTAGTCTTCCCCATAGCCTTGCCATAGTCTTGCCATGGTCTTCCCCATAGTCTTCCCATAGCCTTCCCATAGTCTTCCCCACAGTCTTTCCATAGCCTTCCCATAGTCGTCCCCATAGTCTTTTCAAAGCCTTCCCATAGTCTTCCCATAGTCTTTCCATAGCCTTCCCTCTTTCCCTGTCTTCCCCATATCTTCCATGTCTTCCCATAGTCTTTCCATAGTCTTCCCCATAGATTAGTCTTTCTATAGCCTTCCCATAGTCTTCCCCATAGTCTTGCCCATAGTCTTGTCATAGTCTTGCCATAGTCTTCCCCATAGATTAGTCTTTCCATAGTCTTCCCACAGTCTTCCCGATAGTCTTTCCATAGTCTTCCCACAGTCTTCCCCATAGTCTTATCATAGTTTGCCCATAGCCTTCCCATAGTCTTGCCATAGTTTTCCCATAGTTCTCCCATAGTCTTGCCATAGTCTTCCCATAGCCTTCCCATAGTCTTGCCATAGTTTTCCCATAGTTCTCCCATAGTCTTGCCATAGTCTTCCCATAGTCTTGCCCATAGTCTTTCCACAGTCTTGCCCATAGTCTTCCCATAGTCTTGCTCATAGACTTGCCATAGTCTTAGCTTCCCATAGTCTCCCCATAGTTTTCGCATAGTCTTGCCGTAGTCTTCCCATACTCTTGCCGGATAGTCTTGCCCATAGTCTTCCCATAGAGGGTCTATTATAGGGGATCGTTCAGTCTGCAGATCGTCATATTTTTTTTATTCCCAGACCGCAAATTTCTTTTAGTTATTTCTGAAAACTAAGACAGCCACCAGAATTTTCTTGACTGTAAACCGCCAGATAATAAAGACACTCAAAATCGGTTTAATCCGCCCGACCGCCAGAGTATAATATACCTTCCCCGTAGTCTTGCCCATAGTCTTCGGGGAAACCCCCTTGTTCTACGATGACCGTCTTTGGATCTCTATGATCAGTGCCTACCATATTTACTTGATAAGCGCCGCCCTCGAATAAGCGCCGCATTTGTGACAAAAAAGTTGATAAGCGCCGCCCCCGAATAAGCGCCGCAGTCCCGATGCGGCGCGTATTCGAGGAATACCGTTTAACTAAAAACAGCTCTACAAAGCAACTCTAAAACAAACTTGGGACATTTCTTTTTTATCAAAGGCGATGTTTTGCAGTTGAAAGTGATTGTTTTACCGCTCGCCCATTTGTTCTTCTATCGAACATTCTCACAACACGTAGTTTTGTAAATGTTGTGAAGGCTGCAAACTTTGCCAGGACAGCTAGCGCCACTTCTTTCTTCAGCAAGAGATGAATACTAACAATCAAAAGACGCTATTTTCAGCTACTGTAAAAGATTAGATTTTTTGTGGCGCCCAAATTTTAAATAAGAGCCGCATTTGAGGCGTGAAAAATTAAATAAGCGCCGCGGCGCTTATTGGAGTAAATTATATACGGTAACTACTTTTTCGGCCATTTACTTGGAATAATAAGTCAAGCTTTCTGTTTCTAAGATTTCTTGATATAGTCGAGTCTCACTAATAGAGTAACACTAGACCTGACAGACCGTAAAGTTTTACTTGCTCCCCTCCAAATAAAACATACTTTTTTTATCTTCGATTTTTAACCAAAAAACTGAACAACTTTATATTCACAATACAAACAGTGCAACCCGATCCGTACCGTGCGTGTAGAAAATAAAATAAAATAGAAAATGATGATGGACTTGCCGTGGAGATATTGCCATGTGTTAATATTTTAAAATGGAAAGATATAGTCATAAAACAGTATGTGACTATGAAATAAAGGAAAACAAAACAAAACAACATATTTCCCGCCAAACGTCAGCCGCGGCGCAGATGTCACGGCAAGATTCAATCCCATCAGCCTTAGCTCAGCTAGATGCAGGTGAAATGGATTAATAACGAGCGTCATTCATCGAACAAATACAGAAATTCTAGTGGAAAGCTCAAAGAAAAAATTCCAGTAGGTGGCAGAAAGGGAAGAGAAAAGATAAAAGGTAAGATAAAAATGGTTTAGAATTGCTTAAAACGACCACCATCTTCGCACGGGGTCTCGCTAAACACAAAGAACGAAAGACGTTCGATCGGTTGTTTTCTATGAGCGGAAACAAAGTTTTGTGTCTGCTAACCAAGCTTTGCATAAATCGGAAAAACAAACTAGATTTTTAGCAAATGATAAAAAATTCTTATTTAGTTACCTCAGGAAGTTGTAATTGCTTCGATGCGGTGATGCTTTTTCATTCATTCTCTGAGTTCATTTAATTTTCCGGCTTGCTTCTGCTTTTCATTCCGACAAATCCCCCAAACACTGCCGCAGATGAAAATTGTTTTCTTTTTATCGTTGAAATATATTGTCTAGGTTTAATTCTGATGCTAAATACTCAAAGAGTTTCATTTTCAGTCTCCTTTCACGCATCAGCTTGTCGCTTATTAAACTCGGAATGATTCTGTAGTAAAAGACAAAACTAAAAGCCTCGCCTGGACATTTAAAATTCGTAAAATGAGGTCGAAGGCCATTTAATACAGAAGTCGAAAGATTATGTGCTGTAAACATCTGCTTGCCTAAGGGAATGGCTCTCTGAGTAATAGAGGAAAAATCACCCATAAAAGGAATACTAGAACTTGTTGCTTTTAGTAATTGCTACTGAATCGGGTAGTCTTAAATATAGAAATAATAAACTATAACCTTAAAAGGTTGTTTGTGGTTAGCTTATGTTAATGCTGAAATGGCTTTCAGTCGTTTATTACCCAAGAGCACGTAATGTGTTTCTTGTTTTGCATTTTCAATGAATATTTACACCGCGTGCTTCTTCTTTCGTTTTTCAGAATGTTTATAAAATAAATTTTGGATTGTTGTCTGATGCGGGCGTACTTTCATATAAACAAAAAAAATTTGCGGCGCAAAACTGATTAGGAAGAGTCGATCTATACGCGACTGTAAACGGATGCGATTGTAATCGTGTTGAAAACTCCTTTTCTATATTTGTCTGATCCAGACAAATAGAAACCAAAAGTCGTGCCATAAAATCAAGAAAAATAGTCTTCATGAACGCAAGGAAATGGATCTATCGTGTAATCACGCACAACCGGCCTTTTTTAAATTCATCAACTTCTGCTGTGCAATCCTGACCGATCTAAAATCCCGGGATCCCGACCGATCCAAAAAACAAATAAACAAGCAAACAAATAACAAGATTAGTCTTTTTAATTTTATATAAAAGAAAAAAATAAACCTCAAATACGCAAACGTTGTAAACCCACAAATATCGAAAAAGTCCTGCTCTTTCAAGTCTGTGTGTTAATCCTTTCGGCATCAAAAGAATGACGTTATTAATAAGCTTTATAAGAAAAATGTGTATAGCTAGTTTACTCACAACTCCACGCTGACAATTCATACCTTAAGCAACTTTGTTCCTTTCGAGCAACTTGTTGCATTTTGAGCAATTTCTAGACCAAAGATCTCCGAAAATTGTCCAAGTATTGTTCGAAGGCCATACAAACGTTTCGGAAGATTAACGAAGTTTGCCGAAGATTTTCGAGGAATATCCGAAGACTTTTCGACTTTCGACTCATTGCGCATTAAAACATTACAAAATTAGTCAGTAACAGACGTTACCGATATCTTCGCGATTTTTCTCAGTGAAAGAAATCCTTGTATAAAATTCAACAATTTCTTTCCTTAAAATGTTATTTAGATACTTCTGTTGCATTGAAATTGCATGAAACTGCTTACAAATCTTACCTTCAAAGGGAAATTAGCATATATTTGGAGAAAAATTTCTTGAATAGAAGCAGCGTTTTGGATTTTTTTTTCAGAAATTGCGAGCAACGTTTTGAAAAATTTCGAGCAACTTGTGGAAAGCCCTAGGTGTGGTACTCCCCTGTATAGCCTTTGGTCTGAAATAGGGCGTAGTTTTTGTACAGTTCTACAAGACCAATATAGTTTTAAACGTCACCCTCGAACCGCAAAAGAACAAGGAACTAAAGGCTATTACAATTGATAAATTACAATCAAATGCCTTCCATTGCATTTCTTTTCACACAGGATTAAAATTTAGAGGTAATGCCTGAAATAGGTTGATTGAGGACTTAGAGAATCGGGTGGACACCTTTTGTAAAAATTCCCACCTAGCAGTATCCACTTGAATAATGTCATCATCTTGGAACATCGTTTTTCATTTTCAAATTCTTTTTTCCTTATAGGTCGAACTTTCTCAGTTCTAACCATCCTTCCCGGTAAAAATATTATTGCTTTGGTGCTTTTCCGCTATTAATAAACTACTAGCTATCTTTTGATTTCCTTGAAGTGAAGTTGATTTAGCATTCTGCAAGAGATGAAATATATATCGTGAAATAGTTTAACTCTTTGTAATGATTCTAATAGTAGGATGCTAAAAATATGAACTTACATTTAATATTGGACATGCAAGTTATTTTCAGTTAAAAGAAAACATTTCAATACATATTTTTCCTCCCTTTCTTTCAAATAACCACATAAGCTTACACAGTGACAGAAGTAACTTGAAGCCGGAATTCCGAAGCTTTTTTTAAAAAATCACATTTTCATTTGATTGTCAGTGGCAAGCAAGATAATCGTCCGTTTAGTAATTTGTTTAGTTCATCTCCTGACCATCGGCTATAAATAAATATGACGTCAACACCAATGAGAGCGAACATTGTTTGACGTCATCTACTAAGCTTCGTTTGGAATTCTGCGACGGCATTGCAGTTGATTGATCTGAGCCGACAAAGTTATTTTTGTTTTTCAATTTTGTTTAGCAAAAGGGTATTCTTAATTCCGTGAATGTTGTACGGTACTTAAAAAGTGTTAATCGTTAGATATAGCCAGACTTAATCCATGCACTAAGCTGTAAAATCCGCCACACCCTAAACCGTGATGGAGACGACATTCCTAATTATCTAATAAAAAGTGATAATTTGTCAGCACTGTAGAATATCGAGTATTTAAAATTGTCGGCAAGTTTGATATCAGCTGTACCTTTGTAACAATCTTAACATAAATCGAGTTCTTGGTAATTGATTCAAACCGTGTTTTATAGTCGCAGAACTTTTCAATGAAAAGAATGTAACACGTGTATTTAGCAACGAAACCGCAAAGCTGAACAGCAATGTTTAATTCTTGTTTATTTAGCTCCTCTATTCACTGTATAAACATTAACTTCCCTAGTATTACATGGCACAATTACGTGATTCAGTTTCAGGAAGTGTCCGGAAATGCAAACGGTCAGGTAATGATGTGGTTAGGTTACAATGTAATTCCTAAAAGACCATAAGTAGTTTTCACGTTAGATTTAAAACTTTTTTTATGGATATTAGTGGAAGACGTCAAACCCCAAACAAAATGGTCGTCTCGCTTAACGACCATGACGTCATATTCTTGGTGCCAGCTTCCCTAACCATGCTAACTCACTGAGCAGACTGTCCCTTGAGCGGCGAGGCGGCCTTTGCTCTGCATACCCAGTCTACCCCATGATAACCGGTTCTAGCACCGGTACTTGTCGTGGGGAAGGGAGGATTTCGGATCATTTCGACTAAACAAGGCTCTCCAGCTTGGGTGTTGCCAAGAAAAGGAGCACACTTTACTGACATCGAGGCAAAAAAAAAAAAAAGGAAAAAGAAAACAAGAAACATGTAAACAAAAAGGAAGCCACAAATTAACATTCAACTGTATCATACAACATCTTCTGAAGAGAGTATGATAGCCAACCATCAATTACACAAAAACCGCGGCATAGAACCAAAAAGCAACAGAACAATAGGCTCAGTTCTTACATACATACATACATACATGGTTTATTTGATAAAGCAGGTTACAAAAAATTGGCAAGCGTAAGTCCTGTGGCTCCTCTGACCTATAAAAATGGGTGGAAGGAGAGGAGGAGGGCTACTGAGAGGATCGGTTGGGGTGGTCCTAGGGCACTGTCCTAGGGTCCCTGTGCGCTGAGTCTCAGTTCGCGTCCTTGTCGTAGCTCCTCTCTCTCCCCTCTCGTTCCGCTGTACTGTAGAGTGACGCACGAAATAGGGTAGTAACTTTAAAATTTTTTTTTTTTTGGTTTTTCCATAAACCCTTATGTCTTGTACAAACACCGCTCGTAGCAGAGTCACGTCCAAAGGTATCTGATAGGGCTGGGCCGCTGAAGCTGGGGTCCACTGATACATATAGAACTGGGGATGAGTTTTGTTCAAGACTGGTTTTGGTAGGAACTTCCGCGAGGACAACGTCCCGTGTCATACTTGCTTGTCTGTAACCAAGACATTTGGATGTTTTTGTACTATGTGCTACTGCTAGTCAAAGTCGCAGGGGACAATAACTCTGTCTTGTCAGGGCTCCTCTTCTCGTGGGCTATTCTGTTAGACACAGGTGCCTGGTCTAGATTGAGTGTGGATGATATTGTCGTGTCCTTGCCTTGTGTAATTGTGGTATCATCGCAAACATGAATAACACTTTTATCGTTCAGGAAGGTCGTTACGAGATTGAAATTTGGGCCCTAATATTGAGCCTTGGGGGACTCCAAACGTATGGTGGGCTCGGACTGATTCTGATATTGGACAAACTGCTTACGTGCAGACATATAATCATCAAGCCAGGAGCAGGTCACCTGATACACCATGGCTTTTAGCTTTTCTTTAGGATAGTATGGTTCCAGTGTCAAGCTTTCCGATCGATGGACACCCACTTTCTGGCCCTTGTCCAGTGCATTTCTCCAAGACTCTGTTAAATGAAGTAAAGGCTCTCAGTTGAATAATTTTTTCGAAATCCCCATTGGTTGTTGCATAATAAACCTTGTGTATCCATATGGTTGTTTAAGGTGTCGCTCACAATATATTACGTTTTACAATAGAACGTCGAATAGATGAACTGCGATAAGATTGATTTATCTTTTATGTGAAAATATTTGTAATGGAAAATTGTTATTTGGAATCTCGATCTCAACAAGGCCAGATCTCAAAAGGCATTTCAGAAAGTCCCTGACAACGCAGTTGAGATTATCATTGCCCATATCTTTATGACAGATTAGCACTCGTGGATTTTGCAATATTCGACAAGGTTACCACTGTATCTGTAGCTGTTACACTAACTGTTGTCTAACCCCTTCAACTGATTTCAACTGACTATGGATTTTATGACGTCATATACTTGCACCATACGTCAAGTCGGTTGTACTGAATGTGCCGCGCCCGTGGACACTATTAGATTTCATTTTTTCAGTCTGGTTAACCAGGCCAGACTTAAACAATGTTGACATAAACTATGAAGCATAATAGTTTTCTTTTCTGCGCCAAGCTGCTTTTGCGCATTTGCGGGTCAGCTTTGCCGGCGGTGACCTGAACTTGATACTTGCTGTTAATAAATGGACGCGGGTGGATGTTTATGTTGATTGATGGATTGTTGAATGTTTAAATGTCAGGAAACGGGTCAAAGCACTAATCAGGGGTTAATTCAACTGCCAATAATCCATGAAATTAATGCAACACACACAAGCCTTACATACACAATCGTGTTTGAGAATGTGTCGAAGTTCTGCGAAATCTGGCGATAAGAAATTGCGTGATGAGATGTATACTGAACCATGCGAATAGAATTGTGTAAAGATATCAAGTTTCAAGTAAAATCACTTAAAGCGGACGTTTTGCATTTGTCGTGAACGAACTAAATCCACCTTTCAGGAAACTGCACTTCGCGTATTACAAATTTGATATTAGCTTTACCGGCTTGCGTAATGATCTACAGTAAATAAATCGAGTTGTGGGATATTTGATTTTAACCGTGATTTGTAGTTGCAAATCTTTTTAGTAAAAGGAATGTAATACGATTACTTAACAAAAATTCCGCAAAGAAAGACATCAATGCGTAATTCCTGTTTATTTGTTTATTCTTGTTCCCGATTCAGTGTGTATAAACATAACATCCCTTATATGGCTTCCTAAGTTCACAAGGACGTCCGCAATAGTCACGTTTGCATTTGCATAATCGCAACTTCCCGCTTCTCAGTGGTTTTCACGCGCAATAAAAAGAGTTCTTTTAATAAATTTGCAGAAACGTCGAACTTAATATAGTCAACGTCTGTCACGCTAAGTGACCGTGACGTCATGTTCTCGCCTGTGGTGTGACAGTTATCTTCTTTAACGTCATTGACGACCAATCACGTTGGACAGAACATAATAAAAGCCCTCAAGAATGTCGCTCATTCTCTCAGGGGTTAATTAATGGCGCAAGTAACACCCCTGCTGTAAATCAATCGAAATACTCAATCTTGAAGGTCAGCTTTGCCTGCTTGATTTGTCTGATCGGGTATTAAGCTGAATGAACGGTACGCGTGAATCAGATTCTCAGATTTGTATAGCCAGGTAAATTTACGGTGAAATTTTTGATGCGAACGTCACTATTGATTGCATCGTAGCGGCGGGCGCGATATACAACGTTTTGTGTTGTTCGAAATCAGCCATCCCTAAAGCCACAGTCGTTGAAAGAGTTTGCAGTTATGGCAGAACTATCTGCGGATGTACTTGTCGGTAAGTTGTCGTAGTTGTGTAGCACTATTTTTCAATGCGAAGCATTGGAATTTTGGCCTGGAATACACTATTTGATGTGTTGACATGACCCGTATAACATTCGCTAGTTGGATTTTGGAAGTGTGAACATACAGAATGCGAGCGAACGCACTTGAGCATTACAAAATTAGATACATCATTTAGTTTTAAGTAGGTTTTTTCTTGGTTTGTGCGGCATCGCTCTTGAATGTTTGCGGGATTCCAACAGGGTTTTTATTCAAGCATCAAAACTAAGAAATAGTAGGATGCCTAAACTTATTAATATTGTCTTCTATTCACAAACGGTTGTTTATATATCATTGAACCGAAGCGAAGGACTTGATTCTCTTTTTTCGTAAACTTCGACGGCGTTAAGCTTTACCGATTGAATAACGGGAGGTTTCTTTTATAAAAAGTTTCAGGTTCGACTTTTTGATGTGTGATCTATGCATCTTAGCTTGTTGCGATTTCGCCACACGTGCAAATTCGAAAACTAAAATCTCTCTTTCACAGTTTATATTACGAATTGTCAAACCAATGAGGAAATATTTCAGTTTAGTTCTAAAGCAAGCATGAATGCACAAGTTGCTAGTATAATAAGGAATAGACAAGCTTTCTTTTGCGAACTTAACCCACAATTTGGTTTGTGACACCCGCCAAGATCTACAGAAACAAAACTGAGTAATTTATTTCGGAACTCGCACGGTGTTTTATCCTCAAAGACATAACAATGTTCGTGTCCTTTGCTTGTATTGAATATGAAATCAGTTTATTTGCATATCATTGGCTTCTTTAAATAGTAAGTAACTACTTTTTTTGCTTTCCATATTCTAAAAATCTGTTTCATTTTCGTATAAAAACGTATTTTTATTTATAAACCCGAAATCGAAAATATAATTGTGTATATATTTTTGAGATTTCTTCATGGTCACAGACGAAAAACCTACATTAGCGTCCTTCTTATAATTTTTCACGCCTCTTCGCCAGACAAGCGTCTTTCATTTGTTTTTAGCCAAAATTGCCAGCTGAAAGCATAAGTTCTTTTTCCACGAAAAGTTCTGCTTTATTAATCGCTGGACTCCCTAAGGCCTAAAATATTATTTTATGATATTAAGAATGAGATATGCGGCAGCACTGTGAATCAATATCTGAATAAAATATAAACAGAATTAGTTTCCTTTTGTCTCGTCAAAATTCAAGGCCACTATATGAAATGTGTATCTTTAGTGTAAAAGAGAATATTATTTGAAGAAACGTTTTCTGTATTGTCAATTTGACGTCGGATATACAGTCATATTGAAATACATAAAATTTAATTATCAGATTTTCATTCGTTCATTCATCTGGTAAATTAATGTGAAAAGGCCAATGTGCCTTAGAGGGAAAAGATACCAAAAGAAATCTAAGTGGCACTCAATTCAAATTTCTGAATATAAAATTAAAAAGAAAATAATAATTTAGTTTTTAAAAAAACTATATTTTTGGAAACTTTTGAAAAATTTCAAACTAAGGGAATGTAAACAGGAACAAGTAAAATGCAAAATTGGATGGCTGACTGCCAAACCAAATTGCTGCCATTCAGAAAATGTTTCTTTTTTTTAAAAAAAAAACTAAGATATATTAACACAGTTTTAAGCTCTGCTGTGTATTGAAAGAAGTGTTTCTGCAATGCAGTTATGAAGGAAAATATTGACATTTGGTTTTTAAACAGTAATACTTTTTCAAGCTTATTAGAATATCAATTGTGTAATATGGGAAATCTGCAGATGGGGTTGGGTTTGTTGTTTCTTGTCTCCTAGCAACATAAAGCGGTGAATATCAATTTTCAAAAAGGTTTTGTATTTTTGACTAATTAAATCTTTATTTAGTAAAATAGAAATTAACATGCTTGTTTGGCTCTGAGCTTTTCCTTATGCTGTTTCATTTTTGAAGATTTTACTTTAGATAAGTTAGAAAATCCAACTAGATATTCCAGATTAGAGATAATCTTTTACACTCAAATCCCCCTATAGGTGTTTGTTAATGGTAATATTATTATTGTTTTTTTTTTGTTGTAATAGATTTAAAACTAGGCACACTTTTATGCTTTAAGTAATGGGTTTGATGGTTTTCGAAATTATATTTCCTCTTGTAATTATAAACAAGCATATAAATGAAATACTACAATTTAATTAAATTTTAACTCAATAATGTAAATTAAAGCCAATGGTGTTAACCAAAGCACAAAAATTATAAAGTTTGTGAACTATTTCTTTTTTTCTTGTAGCTCACTGAACAATAATGGCGAAAAAATGTTCAATCTTTCACGTTAATTATCAACTTGAATTGACAAATTGTATTGTTTTGATCAGGGAACAAAGTAGTTAATTATTATCTCAATCAATTTCATCAGATCTTTCATGTCTCAGATTTCATCACCTCATACTCTGTTTCGCTTACCTAGCGACGTTGTAATCTAAGCAAAATTCAGCAATTTTTTTAGTCCTCTCAGATTCTGCATCAAACTGAAACAGGGGAGTAGCTAGGAGGGTACTTACAAGGGTGTCACACTGTGTTAACATCCACGCTGTGTTTTACTAAAAGTGACATTTTTTGGATGAGCTAGTGAGTCTTGGGGTGAGGGTACAAGCTAACAAAATCAGCTGCATTGATGGAGTATCTAGCACTGAAAAAGAAAGGTTTAATGCCATGTTGATTCTTCGGATTCCGCATGTTTTTGCCACCTGAATTGTAAGGTTTCTGTATGTATATTGTTGACTTAAAAAAATATATCTCACAAAGGGGGGAGGGGTGTTGGTGGTCATAGGAATCCCAGGATCCCCCTGGCTATGCTCTTGTCAAAAGTGAAACCTTAATTAAATAACATCATAAAGTGAAATTACTGCAGTTGTTGTGCCCCCCTCTGGTTTAAAACATTTCAATTCAGTTGTATTTTTATTTCCCTTTGTTTGAGATTATGATTGCAGTTAATAATATAAGACGCAATGAAAAATCAAAATCAAACTGGTTTGAAAAATTTTAAACTAAAGATAAATTTAGACCACAATATAGTCATATGGATGGCAGCTCTTAGTTTTGTGGGATTCAAATCCACTTTTTTGTTTACTGTTTTAAAACAATGCCATATTGCTGGCCAAAAATAGATGTATTTGTGGATCATTATTTACAACACTTGGATGAGTCTAAACCCAAAGATAAATTTAGACCACAACATAGTCACATTCATGGCACACTTTTTGTGGGTTCGTTTTTTGTTTCAGTTTTTCCTATGGTGCCGGAGACGGGTCTCCTACGAGAAATCAATTTTGATTGGTTTGTAAAAATTGGCAGGGTCTAATAATAGTTATAAAAAGATGCTTTAGGGTATTAAGCTTCTGTTTACAATAAATTCACAGGGACCTGTATATTTACTTCAAGTTATTATGACTATGTCTCGTCATTTCACTTTAATTTGTGAATATTGTTTTTGAAAAGATTAGCACTATACGTTTTTAATATTTATTTTGTATATATGTTTCAGTCTGTTTTTCTTTTTCTTTTTTTTCATTTGGAAAAAAAAAGTTATTTTGTGAAAATTTATCCCAATTAAAAGAGAATTCAATTTTATTATCCTTTAATAATTCACAAGTATTAACAATTGAATAGTTTTTTTCAGAGACATAGAACTGGAGGCGATTAATAATTAATGTGTTTGCAAGCATAAATCTTCTCACATTCAAACATGTAAGATGTGAAATGGTAACGTGGCTGCAAGCAATTTGGTAATTCAGTACATTGTATTATTTCTTTCCCATATGTAGATTTCAGTTTCAAAAATTGCTGCTTGGCTCTTAAATCTCTCACGCTTAGTCGGTTTATTCATGCATATATTTATTTTACTTTTAAAGGGGAAATATGCTAATTCCTTAAAATATTATTATCCTGTTGTGTTCTTTCAACATAGACTTGTCAACTGGAATATCTTTTGAATATGGAATTTTTATGACTTTATTAAATTTATGTTCTAAACCCTTGCTTCTATACTTTCAGGAGCTAATAAATTTTATATTTGATAAAAATCTCTAGTTTTTAATATTTTAACCAAAACAAAGAGTTGTGTATTTTTTTGGTTACTTAAAGACTACGGAATCTTCTGCTTGGTGCAACAAAATTGTTATAAATTAGGTGATCGACTGGAATAATTAATAGAAAAAAGAAACACTTAAAGTTCCCAATAAATGTTATTTTATTTAATAATTATATTCCTACATCGTAATATTTAAAAGATTGTGAATCTCAAAGGGATGTTGTTAAATATAATTCAACAGCTTTTTTATACTGTAAAATACTAACATCAAAGCAATCAGTCATTGTTGTGGATATCCATTGCTGAGGTTAATATTTTGTTCAGATGAGTGTAATGTGGAATCAGTGGATAGCTAGAGGATTGAGGTTAAAATTTCCTATAATTTAGATTTATTTTGTTAAATTTCTACTTTAATTTTTATTTAATTATTTTATTTAATTAAGTTAAATTTATTTTTCCTATAATTAATTTGTTTTGACATTGAAATGACTTGTAAATGGTAATTTGTTGGCCAATTGGTCAGCTGACTTTGGAAAACCTCTTACCAATAACCACTGAATACAATGACATTTCTTTAATATATGGTCTAAACTGCATGATTGGTAAATTATATGGATGGCCAACCATACAGTCATAAAATTTTAGAAAGTGTGACTCAATTTCTACCTTCTCTCCTATTGGGAACTGATTTTAAATTGCAATCATCTGACAGAAAATTTAACTAATCCAGTTATTGCTTTCTATTTCACAGAATTTCATACAGGGCTTTCCAAATTAAGTACTTTTCTTCAGAACATTCTGCCAAAGGAATCACTCAGCTATGAAGCTGACACGCATAGAAAAGAATGTATCACCCTTGTGGAAGGAATGAATAATTCTCTAAACAACATGAAGAACAACAATCTGAGGGATGATAGTCTTCTTAATGCTGGGCTGTCACTCTCAAGTCAATCCCTGAATGAAACAAGTGAGTTCAATGGCATTGGCGAAGAGGGGATTCCTCGTAGTGGTTCTCTTCCAGATATGTCCAGTTATGGACAATCTGAGAATTCAGAATCCTGGCAAACAGGCAGAACAAAAAAGGTGTGCATTTTTAGGTTTGCTTTGTTACAACTGTACTTCATATGAACAGTTACTGTAATAATAATTATATGAGGTAATCAATAATTTTAGGAAGAAGTAGAATCTGTCTTCAGCTGATGTCCATTAGCCTTAATTTATATTCAGAATAGGACTTTTTTTGTTGAAAACTCTCAACTTCTTTATGTTGTGATAGCACAAAAATATTACATATATTTATAACTACTGTAGCTTGTACTCATATGACTTGGAGAAGGGCTTAATTCAATTGCAATTCATTTTCTGTATGTAAGGACCCCTGTTGGGAGATGGGGTGGCCAATAGTTACTGCCTCGGCTCAGCATCTGCAAGTGGCCTGGGTTGGTCAGTGCTGGCTAGAGTCACTGGGTTGTGTTCTGCGGGATTACTCTTGCAGTGT
The DNA here is from genome assembly GCF_052425735.1 of Oculina patagonica. Lineage (NCBI taxonomy): Eukaryota > Metazoa > Cnidaria > Anthozoa > Scleractinia > Oculinidae > Oculina > Oculina patagonica. The sequence continues at coordinate 24,097,589 of NC_135763.1, read as the reverse complement.
CTCTCTACATCTTAGAGTATAAAATGGGTATTGGCAAAATGTTAAGGAAACTTGGCAAAATGCTGGGGGTGAACCATAAAACTTGTATCCCATTCAGGGAGAGCATCAATAACCCTAGCTGGCTGCTTAAAGCTATGGAGACCAGAGTTAAGCACTAGCCTATTGAGCTACAACAGGCTCCAAAAAAGGCGTTTGTGGCCATTACTTGTTACTTATCTTCTGAGAATCGAAAAGAGGGTTATTTATCAATGGTATTAAATGTTTGAGTAATGTTTACCAGTGGTCACTATAACTTGAGGTATTGAGTCAATCAAATTTATGGAATCGATTCTGCTTTAATTCATTCTAACTAATCTTAAACAAAGTGCTTTGTACTAAGTTTTAAGCCACCTAATATGATAAATTATTGGAAAATCCTTCTTAAACTAAATATTAGGTGAACTAGAATCTGTTCAAATTATAAAGTGCAATAACATCACAATTAAAACATATTTAAGTGTTCCCTAAGAAATAAGGTTCACCTGCAATAAACCCTTAATTAATTCTGTAATGCAAATAAATTTTGTTGCTCCAGACTGCAACCATAATTTAGTCACCATGGCAATTATAAAAAATGGTTTTTGGCAGCTATGCATCAGTTTTCAAGTAAGAAAGTCACTAATCCGAAACCAGTGCAGTATATTCAAACCATAAACAATTTAAAAGCGATGTTCATTTAAAACAAATTAACAAAAGAGATGTCAATTTCAAAGCTAATTACATGCGCCTTCTTTTATCTTCCTATCGGTACTCCAGGCTGGAAGCAATGAAAATTTTAAAAAACAAAAAAAATATAACCAAAAACACTAAACATTACACTTGGAGCAGACTTACGGGTACCCTGCTAACTGATTTTAAATTGAACACAAAAATTGTAAAGAAATGATTTAAGTAATTGTTTTATGACATTACTTCCAATCTAAAGTTTAAAACTTAAACTGATTAACACTAACTTACTCTTCTTCCTTCTAACTTCTAACGTAAACAGGGTTCTTATTTGGATCATGAGGAATTAAACCTAAATGACTTACGTGAACTTGTTATTTATCACCCAATTGAAGAAGAGGACGATGAATCAGACAATGATAATGATGATGATCAAAGTAATTTAGCCCTAAATGTGTCGGGTGGATTAAACACATCTAATCGATCCCCTGTCAATAAACGGAAAAGTCGCAAGAGAGACAGTGCAGCGTTGTTTGACATTTCCCTTGAGGATCTGACTGAGCCAGACTTTGCAGGCATTCTTAAAGAAAAGCACAGTGAAAAATTATGGTGGTGTGTTCTTATTGATCAACACCTGTGCATATTTCCTTCACAAGATCCAGATGAAGTAGCATATGATGTTATCATCATGCCTTGTTGTCAGATTGCATTGGACGACCGACTTATGCGCACGCCCGTGTTTAGACTGACACAGTCTGGCATGGCACCATGGGTTTTTGTTGCTTCTAATAATGATGAACTGAAAGAGTGGATGAAAGTTCTTACAATAGCAGCTTCTGCTGGTAAACACTCTTCCACTCAGGCTTCACATTCGGATGAAAAACAACTCTCTGTTGCCCCACAAGCACCTCTAATGCAATCAATAATGGAGGAGGAGGAAGAGCCGGTGGACGAAGAGGATCAAGCACCTCTTTGCCTTTTAAAATCAGATGTTAATCCCGATTCATCTCAGTTGTACAAGAATTCTTCTGGGGTAAATGAGGTAAAGGGATCTAACTGTATAAATGCTTAAAATCTTTGATAACCATGACTAATGATGATTTAAATTGAATTTAATTCTTCTTTGTCTCAACTGTTTATAACTATAGACGTTTTAACCTACTGGAATGCTTGTAATGATTTATTCCTAACTTTTCTTAAAGTTGACAAGTTGTGAGAGTAAAGAATTTGATCATTTTAGGGAAGAACTTAAGGCTTTGTTATAAAATTGCTGTGGCTTTTTAAAGGAATCAAAATTGATAGTCTTATAACCCCTTTAAAACTTTAAATAATATTTATTAAAGTTACATGTAAATCCCTCTTTTATTAACAGTCTCACTTATAAATTCTATCTGTGTAGAGCATTCTTTTTAACCAGTCTAAATTTTGGCCTTGCAATCAAAAGTTTGATTTTCTGTATTGACCATTATGGATCAAAGCGTGATCCAAGATTGCATTCCAAATGATTAATATACATGGAGGTGTTTATTTGGACTTATTTTAGGGTGTGTTGTTTGGGATATTCCAGAATAAGACTATGTTCTTACAATATGTTTTTTTGAATGTGTTGTTCCAGAAAATATCCATACGTCCCCCATGTAAGGTTTTTTGTTTTGAACTGCCTGCACTTACCTTTTGATACTTTCCTTTAAAAAAGTTGGCCCTTGGAATTTACCTTCTGTGGGTTGGGTATGGATATTTTCTGGCAAACTCACAATAAGAATACATGTATATTCAGTGGTATTAATTTGTGCTCCCAGTCGCAGATTGAAAAGCTGACAGTTTAGAAATATTACTCTCAAACAACTGCTTAGTTATACTGGCGTTGTTCCAATAATTCTTTTTCCAGATAGATCCCAAGCAAATGTGCTCTTAGCAAAAAATACATAATGACTTATTAAGATTCAAGTTTCAGGAATGAGCTCCTTTAATAATGGATAAACTGTACTAAGATTTATTTTCTGGCAAGTGTTAAAATCTGAATTATCCACAAAACTTCTAAATTGCAAACCAACTTGGATAAAAGGCATGCCCTACCTCAGGTTCACCTTATACTCTTCCGTTTCTCCTAAATTTTTTTACCAAGCAGCTCTAATCATTTACCAATTAAAACAGTGATAGCCTAATCAGCACTACACCGGAAAAGAGTTGGTTACTCTTTAATAGCATATTAAGTATATCACTGTTATCAATAAGTTGACAATATAATGATATCATCAAAATAACTCTTACCTTTATATTAAGATGAATTTACACTGTAGGTCAAAATACACTTAATGCAATATTTTGCTTAAAATTATGATTGTTAGCAACAGATACTGAATCAAGAATAAATGTAATATTTACTACCTGAAGTGAACGCTATTATAATTGGTTCAAAACTTTTGTTCATTGTATGCACAAAACTACTAACAATATAACAAACTTTCGATTTGTCGCAATTAAATGAGCAAAATGTTCCTGCATGTGATATTGGGATAAATTCCTACTGGCCTGCCCACAAACCAAAAGTTCTTAGTGTCACAGATCTTCAGATTCCAAGAATCAATTTGTTGCCACATCGTCCAGCCACATGTCTGAAGTAAAGCAATTTCAATATCAAGTTTCTAAGTAAAGCAATTTCAATATCGAGTTTCTATATTGGGATAAATAATATGCAAATGTGGCACTTTGGAAATTGCAAAATGTTGTTGGCACGAGAAGGAATTTGTTAAATATAAGGATTTGTTTTATACATTACTTTTTCAAAGGTCAACCATCGTCTTTGGGAATGGCTGGTTTAATTGAAGTTTGTTGCTTATTTCCAGAGGTTCATTATCAGGATACGTGTACGTGCATTAATTGAATTTACCAGATCTTAAAAGTGATATTTGGAAATATTGCAGTTCGTATGAAATGTATTGATAAGACTTATGTCACCAAACTACAGTGTATTTTCGCAACATTACTGCAGTTGTTATGGTAAATTTTAGAGAAAAGAAGATGGTGCGTGCTTGGTGGAAAGAAGTCTGTTGTTTTGTAAGGAGCAAGTTTTTCCTTGTATCAGAAAATTTGATCAACTTGCCTATAAGTGGATGAAAGAAGCAAATTTCAAAGCGGATGTTGTGATATCATGTAAATCAATTTTCTCTAACCCAAGTTTATGAAGCCAAGCTGTTTTTTGTCTTTTCTTGACAGAATTATCAGTATTCTTGTTGTGCATGCCTATCAGAAATTGTACAATTAATTTGTTCAGCTATTTCCTGTTTCACATTCATTTGTACTATTTGTGTATTATGTTTGTGTACAGACGTACATTTAAACTTCTTAAACTGCAAACCAGTTTTTGTTTAAAATCATTGTATTGCACTAAATTGTATGAACAAAATTTAACATTTGTAATTAAAATGGTCAAATAAGTAACTTTCTTTCCTTTGTGTTCTGCTTGTTAGAATAAGCTCATGAACATAATTATTTTGCTTGGTTTTCCAGAGTGAAGATAATCCACCTGTAAGTTATGTGAATGCAGAGCCTTTGGAAAATGGACCTGTGAAAAAAGAGTTTCCTGAATTACCAAAGAGACCAGATGAAGTTGATGGTGAGCAATTTGGCAATGATATTTATGAAGCAGTGGTAAACTTAAAGACTGGAGGTGAAGGGTTTCAAGATGATGGCTTTGCTACAGATGAATTTGATTCAGGCTCTTCAGACGAAGGTGGTGTATCACCAAGTCCTCAAACACAACCAGTACAACAGAAAGCTAAAAAGAAGAAACAGTTCTTTCACTGGCTTAAGAAAAAATCGAAAAAGGGCAAGCTCTTCTCCAGCCCCAAGGATGGAGTTGCCTTGGCAGGGTATGCGCACAAGTTAAATGATAGCACCAAACGCTGGTTCTTGATCAGAGAACAAAAGCTGCATTGTTATAAGACAATAAAAGATGATGACCCTGAGACAACGGTGGACTTGGATGGATGTGAAATTAAAGCAGGAGAGGAAGAAAGAAACAAGCTTGCCATTCAGGTAGTCAGAGATGGTTCAACACAGTTTACTCTTGTTGCCAAGAGTGCAAAAGACTGGGAGCGATGGAAGAAAGCTTTCCTGATAGAATCTGGATTTATAAAGCTTGCTGTATCGCCAACAGATACAAGTTCTGGGGTTTTTGATCAAGAAGATGAAGATGATTATGTGACTCCTATAGTTTCTCCAGGTTTAGAGAAGTCACCAACAGCAACGGAGAAGCCTAATATTCAAATTCAGCTAGAAAATAACAATCAAAGCATGGATACAGAGGATGAAGATCTTTACATGGAGGTTGTACCCTCAACCACTGTTGCTGGCGATTTAAAGCAAGTATCTCCATCGTCAAGTCAGTTGGAGTTGGGACCTCTCCCGCCTGTCCCGCCTGATCTACCACCTCCAAGAAGCCCAGAAGGAGCAAAGGCGGAAGCTGATGGGGAGAGTGGCGATAATTCAGGGGAGTATGAGGATGAAATTTATGAAGAGGTGACCAGTTCAGTAGCACATGCAGACAAAGTTATCAAATGGGATGGTGTTACTAGTGGCAAGTTGGAGGGAACCACTGCTGGTGTTCAAAACAAGCATACAGATAAAGCAAGCAAAGGTCAGTGCACCAAGCACTATTTTTGTAGTCACATTAATTGTCACATTAGAGGACTGCAGTTTCTACCACATTTGGGAAATACATGTACAACTGTAGAAACTTGAGATGTGGCATCTTTTAATATGGAAGTACCTGTACAGTCATGCGGGGTAGTGCCTTATTAAATCCAGTTACCTTTATTTACCAGTTGGGACAACATGTAACCTTTATATGCATGAATGTGTGTAAATTACATATTTTGGTGTAAAATACAAGAAGTATATGGACAAGCTTGACAGTTAAACTGTTAACCTACCAGATGAGGACTACACAAATACCAGGCAACAATATTATATTTTTTGACAAAATTTAGTTTCATCGATGTTTGCCCAGTGCTGCAGGCAGTCACACATGCAGTGTTTGTACATGGCTGGGACCATGACTAAGTGTCTGCTTTCAGGAAATGTCCACCTTCAGGAACTGTCCATAAGTGGAGGTTAAAACTATTACTACTGGTATATCTTGAATTCCTGTAGCTATTTTACAGGGAGGTAATAACAAGTAACAGGTTAAAATATATGACTGTGAAATAAACCTAAGACCAACCTGAACACATTCACTCTTCTTATAGGTCCCATGCCAGCTGGTGTATCAGATGGCAGTATAGAGGACAGTGCCATCACAGCATCATCATTTCTGGACAGTTCTTCAAAGCCCTGTGCTGGAAGACTCAATTTGTCAGATGGAGCTTGGTGTGCAAAAACCAATGACAAGCAGCAGTATCTTCAGATTGACTTAGGTAACAGTACAGCAAAATATATGTTTTTTTTTTTCAGAGATTGGTCAGGCTTACCACATAAAACACTGGAATAAAAGTAAACAACTTTTCTTAACAAGAAACGATCAATAAAAAGTACAGTTTTTGTTTTTTGATTGATTAATTGCTTGATTGAATGACTGTTGGAAATCCACCAGAAATGGGAGTGTTGTAAGCTTTTTGATCCAGAAGTTGCAAGTTTGAATTACAATCGTAGACAAAAGTCTTGGAACACTTAACCAATTCGACAAAAAATTGACATTGTACTGACTTCCCCCTCCCCACCCCCAATTCAATGTTGATTTCCATCCACCATACTGGTGACAATATCTCAACATTGTTTAGGGGGAAGGGGGGCTCGTAAAATTAAACAATGAGTTAATTCTTAACGCTAAAAGATTTGTCACTGAGCACTATTCCTGTAATTGTCCCAAGGACTTTTGTCTAGGATTGTAGGCTTATACTCCTGCATTGTATTGTCAGCGCTGCATTGTATATCATGCATTGTATGCCATCCTTGCCTGTTACTTACCTACATGTATCTTTGTGCCTGAGTGAGCCAGCAGTAAAAGAAGTCATTCAGTAAGGTAAAATTCATGTACCATTATGCTCTGTCTTCAGGTGAGGTAACCAAGGTATGTGGAGTGGCTTCACAAGGGAGACCAGGATTCATAGACCAAGGAGGCTGGTTTGTAAAGACTTATACTCTGGCGTACAGCAAGGATGGTGAAAACTGGACAAATTACAAAGAATTTGGGATAGCCAAGGTAAAAAAAAATTTTGTTTGTTTGTGGGCATTGACTGTTATTAAACAAGTACAGATGAGATCTGTGTTGTCAGAACAGAGTTAACCATTGAAGGGCATTGCATGTCAATAGATACACTCTAAAAATTGTTACTATTGTAATTGTAAATGAACTTGGAAAGTAGATTGGAAGCAACTGTAACTGGTATGGTCTGCTGGTACATGTACATGTTCATCTTAAACTAAGTCCAAAGAGGATCTTTGAAGACATAATTCAAGATTGTTATAAACAACAACAAGCAGATTTATTCTCACTTCACAAGTCATGGTAACTTGTGTTAGATTCTTTTCCCTGCCCAGCATACAGGCACTTGGCTATACTTGGCATTTTTTTAATTTGACACACTTTTTAATGTATTCAGCACACCGCTACTTGTATACGCATCTTAATATTCGTTACACGAGCCATTCTAAGCACTTACTTATAGAAAAACATACAATATTTTGGAACCTTCCATAAGATCTGTTTTTAGTACCATTGCATAGTAACTTAATAACAACAACTCAGTGTTATAAAATATACAGGAGTGGTATTCTCTAGGGACTGTGAGACAAGGCAATTTTCGTAACATACACTGTAACCAAAGTGCAATATTTTGTTGAGCATTTGGTTATATATCATGAACTCAGGCAGTACTAGAAAGTGTATATTGGGTATTTACTATCAATTAATTTTTTTTAAGTTTCTCAAAAACACGCTGGTTGCCATGGTAACCCCATTAAAGATTTGGTGTTTATGTAGTTTCTCTTAGTTTTTTATTGTGTCTGGTTACAGGTTTTTCAGGGTAATAACGATCCTGACACAGTGGTGACTAACATGCTTAAGATGGCTGTAAATGCTCATTACGTAAGAATTAAGCCCCAGTCATGGCACAACCATATAGCAATGCGTGTTGAGGTCTACAAAGGAGAAGCCAGTAAGTATACCTTAAATTTAGTTAAAAATAGTCAATTAAGTTTATTTTTCTTTATATACAGCTATTTCGAGAAAGTTTGTCGGAAAAAAACATCAAAGTGCACGCGACAAGACCGAAAGGTGGTCTGGGTATTCACTGGAATTTTGCATATTGGCCTAGAGGAAATTTACAAGTTGTATTTTTGCACGTAGAGAATTTGTTTTTCTTCTCAGGAGGCCTATATCTGTAGCTTTACTTTTACTCTCGCATGCCTTTGAGTGAGGAAAAATTCTTCTGAACTTCAGGGGTCTAAACGTACCTTGTGTCTACATGTCTGAAAAGAAAGAAAACCTGAAAATTGCGCTTATTTGGTTATATCTCATTAGTACTTAACACGTGCAGTAGCTCAATACGTCTACCCATACTACCTTTAGGGATTGGCTTGTGCAGTTTTGTGCTTTTTTCCGACAACGTTTCTCAAAATAGCTGTATGTATGATTTCATTTAACTGCAGGATTGCCTGTCAATTTGCGCTAATTTTAGTTTAATTTTCTTTACAACATTGTTATACTGACACTTTTTTTATTGCAACTTGTCGGAAGTTTGTGCTACATCAAGAAAATACTGTCTGCTTGACAGTGTCTAATTTGGGAGAAAGATTTTGATCACACTTAAATTTTTAATTTTGCTCTTAATTTAAAATCACACTTAGTCCTCTTTAGAAAAAAAGGGAATTCATCAATAAGTAAAATATAATTAAACAAGACTTGGTTTTTTTAAAATCATTGATTTGTTTTCGTTTTGCTTTATAGGTTCTAAGCTGACAGCTGGAATCCACAAACTTGCTGGCTCCCTCGCCAAATCAACCAAAAAGAAATCATTTGACAGGCAAAATACTCCAACCTCTCCAACAGAAAACCAGGATGAAGACGACACCAAAGCCAGTTATGTTGATCGACACTCCGCAACAGAAAATCTTTTGAATGGAGATGGTGAAAAGAAAACAGAAGAGCAGGAAGTTGGTGTTGAAAATGATGAAGAGCCAGATGATTACCTTCAGTTGGTTAGAGAACCCAGCAGTGAGGAGAAGGAAGTTGAATTAAAAGTTCAACAGAAAATAGAGGCACTTAAAAAAGGAGAGGAAGGTTCTCAGCCGGTTAGTAAGCATCTGCATTATACGCTGCAGCACACATTTAAAGTTGTTGAGTAGGGAGCATATGATTTATTTCGACAGCATGAATACTGAATTGCTATATATTATTGTTTAAGCTTTCTATGAGCGATGTGGGTTATGGTATCGTAAATTAAAGTTGCTTTTAGTTTGAAGCAGACCTCTCAACCTCAAAGCACTTGAATCTGGAGATTTCAGTAAAAAGCAGGAGATTGATGGACTGAAGGACAAAAATACCTACAAACCAGGTGCTTATCAAGTGACTTGTGACTGTTTACCGTGGTATTTGTGTCTCATCGTGAGATTGAAGTGAAAACCGTGAGTCTCACGACAAAATCATGTGACTTGAGAGGTCTGTTTGAAGCTTTGTTAATGTTCTGCAGTTTGATGTTTATTTTCCTTTGTTTCAGGTAATGATAATGAATATGAAGCAAAGGAAAGTAAAAATCAAACGGGTTAAAAAAAATTCAAACCAAAATCGAATTTAAACCACAAAGTACATGCAAACAACTTATGAAACCGTCATATGTGTGTGATTACGTGAAACCTAACCGCTCCGCTCTACTAAGACTATACTGTACACATGTATGCAATTTTTCATTTATAACAAAGTGATATATATAAAAGAAACGCATTTAGGATAATGTGTAAATGACGGCTTTACATTTTACAGCTGTTAATTAATTTGTAATTTATTTTCATAATTATCATGTGAGCACAATTTTTATTGATCATAATATACGCATTTACATGTAAAATAAGCGTCAAACTTTATTAGAGGCAAGAAATTTTTTGCAGGCCAGTAAGTGTAATAGTGAACGGATTTAATAGTAATCAGCCTTGTAATTTTTTATATTAGTTTTTAAAGTTAGCACAGGGCAACCCAGCTGCTAACACTAATCATTTACTTGCTAACCCAATATTTTTTTTTAGCATTGTTTTAGTGGGCTTCCTGAGATATCTAAACATGTACCTAATTGCTTAACACGCATAGAGCAGTTTTCAATTGAGTGTCGTAAAACCAAAACCAATGTAATTACTTCGGCCAATCACAAAAGACACGGACAATCCAGTGAACCAATCAAAACTCGAAGCAAATACATGTAGCTGGCACGAAGCGCGGGAAAACGTGCGCGAGCGAGTCACGATTGGTTTTGGTTTTAGTTCTGATTGGCTGAGAAAGTGGCGCGAGATTTTTAAGCCAATCACTAAGCGTAGCAATGCAAAACCAAAGCAAACGCAATTTACTTTCGACACTCAAGTGAAAACCGCTCTACCAAAAGATGTGCTACCTTGTATTAAGTGTTAATTAATGATTAAATATGCAACTTTTGTTGTTGCGAACGAAAGACAAGATTCTGTTTTCTCTTCATGCATATTAGGAACCTATTCCTAGAAAACAATCCGAGAGAATACTGTTTGTGTATTTTAAGGGCCTTTGTTTTGGATGACATTACCATGCCTGTGTCTATAAATAATACGTGTCGTTACATAATTGTTAGTAACCGGGTGGTTTATTTTGTGAAGACAAATTTAAGTTTTCATTTTATCTTGAATTTTAACTCATCGATTTCTCTTCTTGTTCTGTTTAAGATTGGGAAACACGAGGTATCACAAAGCATCTTGGCTAAGAAGAGTTTGTATGAAAGCAGTCAACAAAGCGGGTCGAACACTGAGCAAAAGACAACTAGTGTAACAAAGGTTACAAAAGAAACTGTGGTAATAACAAAGAAAGAAGTTGTTGTGGAGAAGAGGGATGTTGAGGAACGAGAAAGAAAGGAATCAAATTCAAGTCAAGGTAAACAATTTGTAGCGATTGGCAAAGTAGTTAGGCAAAACAATAAAATTTAGTTGCTTCATAGATAAAAACTTCAGAATGTTTTTTCAAGTGTTCTGTCACGTAACGATAATTTTGCTTGTTGCATTCCCCAATAACTTGTCCCAATAGCCAGGTGAACAAAAAAAATGCAGTACTTTATTCATGTTCTTCTTTTCCCCTATTTATCTTGCGGTATTGCTAATAAAATTATCACAGCTTGCCTTGGCCAGTTTACGAATTCTTTTAAAAGCTATTGTGGACGAGTAAAGACCTGCTGATGACTAACAAATAGCTAGTTTGCTGGACAAGTTCTTGATAACGAAGCAAAAGTTTTCTTACAAGTTGTTACAACAGCGGCTTTTGTTTGTTATATTTCGTTAAAAAACAACAACACTTTGTTAGGTAATCGCAATTACTGGTGTTCGTATACAGGGCTTGTTTACTTGAATTTGCCCGTAGGGCAAACAACTCCCCAAGTTTGCTTGCCTTAGTTTACTTTTTTAAAAGTCATAATTTAGTCGGCAGACGACTTGCCTGCCTGGGCCTTTGCTCAGCAGCAAGTGAGTATGAAAGCTAATTAATTGCTTGACAGGAGAAAATGTGCTTGTCCTGGGCGGCCCGGACGGAACGTTTGTCGAGCCCTGCGTATACCCAGTATTTTCTACTGTGGCCTATGAAACACGTGTCAGTACAATCTTATGCCCAAAACTTTGGTAAAATGTTTTTTTTTTCTTTTTGTGTAAGCTGATATGCGTTTTATAGAGACTATCAAGCTGATAGCTGATTCCATTAATAATAATAATAATAATAATTTATTTCTAGTGCATTACATTAAAAATCTCAATGCCCTTACAAGTAAAAATATTTAAAATTACAATAGGATAAAATACTAAATTCGTAAAATCTAAATTCATTAAAAATACTAAAATTCATAAAAAATACTGAAGTTCATTATAAAATACTAAAATTCATTAAAAAAGAAAAATACTAAAGATCATTATTGAATAAAAACGTTTTAAGCTTAGTTTTAAAAGTGTCAACCGATCGTGTTACATCATGTTAAAACTACTTATAACTAAAGTTAGTAACTTTCTTTTCCAGATCCTGATAGAGAAAGGGAAGTGTTGGAAAAAACGGAACAAGCTTTTCAAAACTACGCCAAACAGCTTAAAAAAGAGGGTAGCCAAAGTGTTAGAGAAAAGAAACCTTCTTTAGTCGCTCTAAGCAGACTGAATTTCGAAGATCCTCGCACTGTTACGAAAACTAATGAGAATGCAAGTTATCCAGCCAAAATGGAAAGTTTGCTAAAAGAAAAAGAAGAGCTCTTGAAAAAGATGGAAAACCTGAAAAAGAGGATCGGAGTTGCCAAGGACAGGAAAATCTTTTTTAGTTTGTCCACCACCAGGTCAAAAGCTACTGCAGATGCTGATGCAGAATTCCACGAGTCCCAATGTGACTTAGCAAAAACAAAGAAAAGACTGTTGGAAATTGAGAGTGAAACAAAAAATCTGAAAGTCATGGAGTTAAGATACCAAAAGACACCTGAAAAGAGCTCATCGCCAAACCCAAACAAGCCTTTTCTACGAAAAAATAGCAGAGAATGTAAGCTTGGATCAGCAGACATCCCTGCACCTAAGCTTGTTTCTTCAGCAGCGCCTTCGGAGGCAGAAAAAGACCTTGCCCAGAAAGGAAGCGTTTTGTCGCAGATCAAGGTAGGAAATAAATTGAGACGCTCTCAACATTACAATATTAAACGTATTAGTCATAACATATCATGTATTCGTAAATTGTAATGCATTTGTTCTACTGTCCAGTGTTACTGGTGGTTAAAACCAGCAGGAACATTGAATATGTGACATGTGCACGATGTGTAACAATTTTTCAGAGGCAAATTAGCAGTAAATCATCAATAAAGAGATACAACACGTCCACTTCTAGTCCCTTAACCAGTAACAACCAGATTAGTCTTTTAACTAAAAAAAATTACCTGCAGTCCCTTCAGTCAGGCACACACAGCTAGCAACTGCCCTGTTCACTTTGTGTACTGCCACTTTATTTGCACCATAAAATTTTTCTGTTTTACAGAAATTCAAAGAGATGCGAGATTAATGGAAATTTATCATTCTTTTAATGTTCTTATAGCACGCGAGTCACGAATGATAATTAAAAACATTAGGGTACTCAAAGCGTTTCACTTAAAGGACACTTCATTTGGGGAGTGTTCTGTCAATAGCAGCTCCAAACATAGAAATGATACAGAAATACTCATTCAATAATGTAAAGTGAAATTTCGGCGTCAAATGTTAACCGCATGGACTAAACTGACCCGAACTAACAAGATCTGTTAATGCTTTTTATTTTTCAGGCATTTGAGCAGATGAAGAAAACAAGTGAAAAGTAATGCCAATTACTTCCAAGACACCTGCTGGAGTGCGAAATAATTCCGTTTCAAATTTATTTTGTCAATCAATTTGCAACTGCAATTGTCACACCTTTTCTCCTAGATTTTTAAACCAGACGTTCGGATATTTAGACTTCCAAATTGGAATTCCAAAACAAAAGCTAAAATTTCCATTATAGGGGAATGCACTAATCAACATTAATCAAATTATCAGGTCAAATGTTTTTGATTGAACACTTCTTGGTGGAAATGGTGTGACAAAGTTTCCAATTGATTTACACATTATTGTGTTAATGACATGCGTAACCATCTGTTATTTCGATTTACATTAAACGATTTTGGTTTGAGATGCGTTGTAAAAAATCCTGGAAGTTAGCTCCTCGTTAGTGGTTTTAAACTGTTGTGTCGTGAACAAATTTAACTGTGGCTTACAAAGGATAGAAGATATTACGTGTTCAATATATATGTTTATAATCAAATAACAAGCATTGTTACCACATTTTATTAATGTTCCTAAGCAATAATTCACCTATGTCTAAATGGAAAAATGAAAAGCTTTTTTACTCAAAACGTAATGTATACAATTATAAGATATTTCCTTTTTAATGTAAGGGTTTTGTATCCACATTATATTTTATGTAACTTTGTTTTGCCTGCCAAAAATGGCGTTTAACGTAATATTTAACCATGTGACGACTCTTTTGTTTGTCAGAGAATTCATTTTTCTCTATTTAGTTTATCAAGGTAATATGTAACTGAGAGTTTTATTTCAGTTACTTTTAATAAGAAAAGCTTCTTCTTTTAGTTACCGCACAACTGAAAATAGCTAATATATGATGTGTATATAATAGAAGTTAAACTACCATTCCTTCAGCCCATTTTTAAGTTGTATATTTTCTTTTCATACCGAAGTTTATATATAGAAGGAAATTTGTTATCTCATTGCAATTGTATCTTAGTAATTCAAGTAGTAAGTTACTTCATTTTAATTTTTGCTTAAATTAAGCATAAAATTGGTTCTTACTGATAGTTAGAATAATACTGATGGTCAAAGTGATACTAAACTAGTTTTCTTTAATTACCTATTTTCTTTGGTGTTGCAAGTTTATTTAGTGATAATATTACAACGGTTTTACAACCAAAGATTTTTGTTGTAATTGTGTTACAATGTGTCAATTTATTTCTGGTTTGGGAAGTGTTCTGTCACAGGACTTTTACTTTATAGAGCAAGAGCAGATACAGACGTTTGTTTGTTTTAAAGCTACAATAAAGTAACATTTAAAAACTGGTTTACTTGTAGAATCATTACTCTTGGTTTGAAAAACGGTTCAAGTTTGTTTCTAAACCACTGCGTTGAACAAGCTGTAACTTCATTATATACTCAGTAAAGAGGGTACAAGCTAGAATGGCGAATCAGAATTCTCAGAGTAACATGGTGGCCACAGACATCAGTTTTCAAAATTCCCTGACTTTTTCTAGCCTGCGCATACAGCAGCATCTCCGCGCTCCGACCCGCTTGTTGCGTTCGGAGAGGCGGCTGTATTCGTAGAATAGACTTTTCCCAGATAAACATAAAATATCCCTGACCAATTAAATAAAAATGTAAGATATAAAAGTGTATATTAGTGCAGAATGAGAAACGACTAGCCAGCAAACCCCCCAAGCACGTCGCAAAGAAGCAAGGTATCAAAAAGTGAGTTCACTTTGACTCGCCGAAAGCCTTTCTAGCTCTTTCTCGCAATTAAATGCTTACAAAATCATGCACGGGAAGTTATTCTCTAGACTTAAGGAATTATTGTTTGTATCAGAATTAACTTTTTCAATTCCTCGGAAATTAACATTGGAATGACAAGAAACCGGTATTAAAATTTCAGGACAACTGACTGATTTCCTCAGGCTACCTACCTTGCGAAATGGCAAAGGTATGCTTTTGGGGCATTCAGCGAAAAATCAAGATACACGATAACAACGGTGTGTTATTACAGCTTCTTTCTTCAGAATTCAATCGGCAACACTTTCCATGGATCGAACAAGCTGTGAATAGTTGAAGGAAGAATGAGAAAGTTTTACATCCCGAGTGCGACCTGAAAGTGCGACCCCGCAAACTGTGGCGGGAAAAATGTTCAACCACGGCCGTTTTCGTGCCCAAGGCCCGCTCTGCCATTTCTTGCTATAAACAAGAGTACAACGAAAGGTTATATAACATGCCGGTTTGTTTCTAATTCTTTTAGTCGGAAATAAGCTCACCATGAGCCGTGAAGTAAATGTCGAGAGGGATATTTTGTTTTCCTTTGGTTTAATCACCGACATCCAATATGCTGACATCAATGATCGGCGAAACTCTTCAAACACAAAATGGCGACGATACCGAAACGCTCTGCCTTGCCTCCAAGAAGCTGTCGCACATTGGAATGGATCGAAGTATTCACCATCATTTATAGTTCAGCTGGGAGATATTATCGACGAACATAATTCAAGTAAAGTCGATGAGAATGATAGCAAGCGAAATTTCTCGAAAGAAGCTCTGGACGCCGTGATAAACGAATTCTCAGAGCTTCCTTATGAAATACCCGTTCTACATAACTTAGGAAATCACGAGCATTACAATTTCTCGCGCGAGGAACTTGCAAGATCAGTTCTTCATCCTTTTAACAGCTGTCGAAGTGCCTCTTACCTCAGCAAGCATCAAAGTCATCCAACAGTCAACGAAGAGGAAACCAGGCCATTTTATTTCTCGTTCACACCTCATCCCAAATTTTGCTTTGTTTACTTAGATAGCTATGACATAAGCCTCCTTGGTGTTGATAAAAGTAGCCCCCGGTATAAGAGAGCCATTGAAATAGTGTGCAAGTACAACACGAATGAAGATCTGGAGAGCACTGAAGGGCTCAATGGCTTAGAAAGACGTTTTGTTGACATCAATGGTGCAATTGGCACTGCACAGCTATCATGGCTCAACACTGTTCTTAAACAGGCTCAAGAAAATGGCCAGAAAGCTGTGGTGTTTAGTCATGTCCCAATCCACCCAGGAAACAGAGACCCAATGGACCTTTTGTGGAACTACCAGGATGTCCTTGAAGTGTTATGGCAGTGTCGCTGTGTTGTTGCCTGTTTCCATGGTCATTGTCACGAATCTGACTATACTGTGGATAAAAATGGCATTCATCACTATGTTTTTGATGCAGTGATTGAAGCACCACTATATTCCAATGCATTTGCCACACTGCACGTCAAAGATGATTCTATTGTCATTGAGGGTTTTGGTGTAATAGAGAGTCGTGAGTTAAAATTCTCTCACTGACATGGATATACATACTTGTTTGTTTCTGTGGATGACCATTGTCCAAGGGCAGCTGAGTGTACTCTTGTCATACACTGTAAAATTCCGGTTATAAGCCCTGAGCTTATACAACTTTGTAAGGGGGTTTTGAGTGGGCTTATAAACGCAAGGGCTTATATCTTATATCTAGCTTAAAAGTGGTTTTAAAAAAATGTTTTGAAATGAGCCACGGCATTGTTGTACGTTATACGTTTATAAGTTAAAAAGTCAAATTAAAGCAACATTTAGCCCTGTTCAGTACTGTCATCCAGCAGAGGGGGGCTTATATTGGATATATTTCTTTGGTTTCCATGTAGATGCGCCTATTACTGGGTTGCGGGGGGGGGGGGGGGGGGGGGGTTATAACCAGAATTTTAAAGTATAATAACCTGTATTGCATGGTTCCAGGAAATATCCGTACCATGCACTCCAAAGAAGTTCCTTGGAAGTTCCAACAGAAGAGGGATTTTAAAAGCCAAAGCTTTTTAACAAACGCATTAAACTAAAGTTCCAGTGGGGTCCAGGTAGGGTAAGGATATTTCCAAGAACATCACAATCAAGATGTATCTGGAAGTCACTAAGTGTTTTTCAAGGGAAAGGTGAATTTGATTTTCCTTAATTTCTGGTTGGGTAAGTAGACGAGGTAGATTAAAGCTGACTGCTAACCATTTCCATAAGCCCCCTTTGGTCTGATTCCTGGTACCCAGACTCCCATTAGAGTTGTGTGGGGAGGAGGTTATATCAGCATACCTTCTTTTTGACATATTATCAAGTGAGGACCCTATGAGGGGCTGTTGATTGAGCATGTTTTTTTGTGTGTCTAAAAAGCTCTGGCAGAAAGTGATGACTGATAATTATCAGTAAAATGCATGTGCTGATGCCCCTTTTTTTTTTTTTTTTAGTTGATTCATTATAGGGAATGTTCATAAATCTGCAACATTCTGTTTATGTGATAGTTCATGACGGTAAGCCTGATTTATATACTGCTAACAGAAGTCTAAAAAAAAGAAGTCTATGCTAGTCTTCTCAATTTTCTTTGTTATATATTAATAATATAATAAAAGATTTATATAGCGCCATATCCATGGCTCATGGTGCTAAAATATTATAACAAATGGAATTAACAATAAAAATTTACATCAGTGATAAGTGCTGTTTATAAAAATTATTGGCTCCTTAAAATTAAAATAAATCACAGGAAGTTACCTCCATCTTGCAATAGCTACTGGTAGGTGCATAAGTTCTTCAGATTTTGGACCATTCATACTCCTTTTTAGCTCCCTTTTCTTTGTTCTTTCTTATCACTATTTTCAAATCAAGTTATGTACATAAGAGGTGTTATACTGATAGGAGTTAAACTAAATACATATGTATTTTGGGATCTTTTAATATATTTGGGACCTTAAATTATGGATCATTATATAAAATTATTTGTAATTTTGCAGTATATAATTATTCTACTTGCCAAATATGAAGTGAAATATTTCGTTGTTAATAACAAATAATAAAAAAGTTAAAGTGAAATGGCAACTTGGATAAGTGAAAGTAAATGAAGAAGTATTCAACTTGAGAACGCTTCTTCATTTAATAAAAAAGTTGTAGAAATGGAGACAAGGAGATCTAAGAAAATCCATAATGATCATATGCAACCCCTCTTTGATTTGAGTGTATAATAATTATATTAGTGTAAATTTACACTTGATAAACTTTGTAAATAAATTACACACAAAGGGGGGGGTGGGGGCCTTATATAATTTTCAGGAAAATTCTCAAAAAGAAATGGAAATAAAGTAGCTGACAATTTCTGTGTTGAATGATTGTTCAACAAAGTTTGCGTTATCTTGTAGGGTGACATTCGATACAAGAATCTACGTTTTCAAATTTTCCCGGGGAAGGATATATCCCTGGACCCCCACAGGCGTGCACCCCGGGGGGGCTACTCAAAAAAGTTTTATACGGGGAGGCTCCGCCCCAAGTTCTAACCCCTTACCCTTTTATATACCATTTTTCACAGAAATTGTACCCCTTTTGTATACCTTTAACTGAAAAAAGGTACCCCTTTCATATACCTAAGAGACATGGCGTGGACTTGAAATAGGACGTTTTCTTGTCATTTTTATGTAGCGCTTAATAAATTAAAATAATACAACCGTAAATTGCGTCCGTTCGAAATATTTTAATTAAAGGCCCTTTAAAATAGCCAAATGACAGATTTCCATACCCTTTCGTATACTTAACCTCGTGAAATCCCTACCCTTTTATATACCTGAAGCCTAAAAAAGGTACCCCTTTCGGGCGGAGCTTCCCCGTATAGGCCATTATAGGGAGTACCCCCCCGGGGCGTGCACCTGCGGTGCTCATCAGATTGCACCTTCTCCCAACTCCTTTGCAGTTGCCCAAAGAATTAGAAACTCTTCAACAACACTGACTAAGGCTTGGTCCAATCTCAATGGCTCTTCCACAGCCCCGCCGGTACCAAATATTTAAAGAAAAGCTTCTCTTATAGTGGGGCTGAGTTGTGGAACAGCCTATCGAATGATCTACAATCTGCAGTGTCTTAATTTTGTTTAATTGTTAGTTAGTCTAGTTAGGTATAATAGATCTTCATTTTATTTTTTACTGCAGGCTAAAGGATTTTTTACTGAATCTAAATTTAAGTTATCTATTCTATTCTATTCTCTGCTCTAACACACTCCTCAGCCTCCCCCTCCCCCAGCTCCCAGCCTCCCTCCTCCCCCCAAAAATCCTGCATGCTGGCATTGTCAATGCCACGTTTTATTTATGACGTTTACGGTCGGCACACATAACCGTCACAAGTACAAGAAGACCTTGACTAGTCCTAAACAATTCCCTTGCAATTTTTTATGCGAGAGGATATGTTATACCCTTAGCCTGTGATGTTTATTTAAGGAAAAATTAACCGAGCGTTGAACGTTGAAAATGAAATAAACAGGTCATATAAAACTGAGCGTTGTTCAGTTATATTAATATCAATGACGTCTGGTTGAAGGGAAAGTCCCAGGGACGTTTCCCTATTTGTTGGCCTGTTTCACGTCACAACGGCTTTTCCCGGGGAAATCCCTTCATGTACGCGCTGCTATTGGTCCTCCTGGTCAAGATGGCGGAGCAAGACATGGTACGTAACCGTTTGTTGTTTTCAGTTGTAGCTAGACTAGCGAAATCGAAATAAGCCACCATGAACCGTGAACGAAATGCCGAGAAGGATATTTTGTTCTCATTTGGTTTAATCACTGACATCCAATATGCTGATATCGACAATCGGCAAAATTACTTGAAGACAAAATGGCGACGATATCGAAACGCTTTGCCTTGCCTCCAAGAAGCTGTTGCACATTGGAAAGGAGCGAAGTGTTCGCCAACGTTCATTGTGCAGCTGGGAGATATTATCGATGGCTTTAATTCAAGTAAAGACCGGAGTAAAGTCTATCCCAGAGTCGATGCGGATGGTAGTAAACGAAATTTCTCGAAAGAAGCTCTAGACGCCGTGATGAACGAATTCTCAAAACTTCCTCATGAAATACCCGTTCTACATAACGTAGGAAATCACGAGCTTTATAATTTCTCCCGCGAGGAACTTGCAAGATCAGTTCTTCATCCTTTTAACAGCTGCCAAAGTGACTCTTACCTTAGCAAGCATCAAAGCGACCCTCACCCAACAGTCAGCAAAGAGGAAACCAGGCCATTTTATTTCTCGTTTACACCACATCCCAAATTTTGCTTTGTATACTTGGATAGCTATGACATAAGCATCCTTGGTGCAGCTAAAGATAGCCCTCGGTACAAACAAGGTCTTGACTGGTTGCGCAAGTACAACAAGAATGACGATCTTCACAGCCCTGATGGACTCAGGGGTCTGGACAGACGTTTTGTTAAATTCAATGGTGCAATAGGCAGAGCTCAGCTGTTATGGCTTCAAACTACTCTCAGCAAGGCAGAAGAACAAGGCCAAAAAGTTGTGATATTTAGCCATGTCCCAATCTATCCAAAGAACGTAGACCCTATGACAATTTTATGGAACTACCAGGATGTTCTTGACGTGTTGTGGCAGTTTCGCTGTGTTGTTGCCTGTTTCCATGGTCACACTCATGAGTATTGCTATGCGATGGATAAAAATGGCATTCATCATTATGTTTTTGATGCTGTGATTGAAGCACCACTAGACTCCAATGCATTTGCCACACTGCACGTCAAAGATGATTCTATTGTTATTGAGGGTTTTGGTATTATAAAAAGTCAAGTGTTAAAATTTTCTTGCTGATGTTGGTACCATATATCCAACCCAGGGGGGTACTCCGGCTTGTAAATGATGGGGATGATCGAATGTAGGCAAAACTCAGGACCCAAAAAAATCCCTTAGTCTTCCGACATTACCCAAAAAAATCCCTGGACCAAAAAATAACTCCCAAAAAAAATCCATTGTCAAATATTACCCCTAAATTGCCAGGAGGGGCAATAATATAACACAAAGAAAACCATAAAAAATTGAATGCTCGTGTTTGTTTGTTCATCATACCATAAATACGCCAAGGCCGCGCCAAGGCGCTTAAGTTCGTTTTTAATACCCAAAAAAATCCCCTATTTAAATCAAGTCGAATCAACAAGTTTTTGGAAGTTGATTGTATAATAAAATTGAACGCTAAAAAATTTGAACGACGTTTCGACCGTTCGACGGTCATTTTCAAGTTAGGTGTTTGAATAAAATTACATGTGTAAATATAGTAAAAGCGCTAAAATATGTACATACAAACAATAGACAATAAGAATAAAAAGGCTAAAAATGGCTAAAAAAAATAACTTTGTGCGAATGGCATGCATAGTTGTAATTAAAAACGTAGAGCAAGCGAATAAGACGACGAGAATAAGAACATTAAAATACCTAAAAATATCTAAACAAATCATTTCGCGCGGAGCGAGTCACTCTGTTTGTTAAGTTTTGGTTTCAGAAGTCTAATAAAAAGCATTTCAAAAATCAAACAGTCAAGCTTGCTTTGGCACTTCCTTAAAATCTTAAAGTTCTTCTCGATGTTGTGTGGCTCCTTTCCATGTTGTTCTTTCACGTGATGTCCGATAGACGATCCTTTGTGTTCTTCGATGCGCTGGTGCAAGTGTCGACAAGAATAGCCGACGTAATCTGCATCACACAGATCACACTTATAATAATAAACAGCGCTTTGTTGGTTTACGATGGGCGGTTTCTGTTCCTTCACTTTAATTGTGTCTTTGATCTTACGGCTGGTGTAAACTGGACGGATCTCGGTGTTTATCTTTCGGCTGAGATCGCTCAGTTGCCTGCGTACTGAGTTTGCTGCTTTTTGATCCTTGTACGGCAAAACGACTCTAATAGGAACTTCTCGCTGACAAGGGACCTGCTGTTGTTGAGGACACGCATTTCCCGTTACAACTTTCGCCTCAACGAATTGTCGGATTAAGATTTTAAGGAAGTGCCAAAGCAAGCTTGACTGTTTGATTTTTGAAATGCTTTTTATTAGACTTCTGAAACCGAAACTTAACAAACAGAGTGACTCGCTCCGCGCGAAATGATTTGTTTAGATATTTTTAGGTATTTTAATGTTCTTATTCTCGTCGTCTTATTCGCTTGCTCTACGTTTTTAATTACAACTATGCATGCCATTCGCACAAAGTTATTTTTTTAGCCATTTTTAGCCTTTTTATTATTGTCTATTGTTTGTATGTACATATTTTAGCGCTTTTACTATATTTACACATGTAATTTTATTCAAACACCTAACTTGAAAATGACCGTCGAACGGTCGAAACGTCGTTCAAATTTTTTAGCGTTCAATTTTAAATCAAGTCACCCAAAAAAATACTTGCCAAATTTTCCAACCCAAAAAAATCCCGGAATCGAAAATTTCAAACCCAAAAAAATCCTTCAATCATCCCCGTCATTTACAAGCCGGAGTACCCCCCCTGGGATATCCAAAATGCAGTTGCCAGCTAGATGAGCTTAAAGACCTTTGTTCTTGTAACCTGTGATCAGTGAGGAGGGGTGGGGGCACAAGGAAAGGACGTCCTTCTGATTCAAGGGAGAAGTCCATAGGTCTATGGACTTAGAGCTTGTTCTGGCCTCTGAAGCATTAAGTGGCCTTCAGAGTATTACTACTCCTGCTGAATGGGATGCTAGTAGAGAGGGTAGCAAAGGGTTATGGGTGACACATGAAAAAGGCAAAATTTGACCGTGAACAGTGAAAATAGCTAGAACAGACACCTGATTCTTGAATTCTGCTCTTTCAAGTATACCTGACACATGAATTTGGTTAAAATTTGTGCGTGAAATGGGATCACGAACCACACTCTGCTACCCTTTAGTAGATAACAGGTTATTTCCCAGCATTATGGGTGACACATGAAAAAGGCAAAATTTGACCGTGAACAGTGAAAATAGCTAGAACAGACACCTGATTCTTGAATTCTGCTCTTTCAAGTATACCTGACACATGAATTTGGTTAAAATTTGTGCGTGAAATGGGATCACGAACCACACTCTGCTACCCTTTAGTAGATAACAGGTTATTTCCCAGCATTTTGTCAGGTTGCCCTTAAACAGTTTGCCAGAACTTATTTATAGTCCTGGGTGGAGAGAGGCACTTTTGGCAAAGAACCCAATATAAATTATCTTGACCTTTTCTAGAATATATTATTTTGTTGAATCTGTTCTATCCCATTCTAAAGCAACTGACTGAGCAGGAGTACATATTTGTGAGAGATGCGATGGCCTACCTGTACTGGTTGGGCTTCGGAATAAGCGGTCTGGGTTTGAGTGAGGGCCTGGGTCATTGTTGTGTTCTGAGGCAAGACACTTTTCTCTAACATTATTTCCTCTCTCAACCCAGGCAAAGCACAATTTCTCACTGCAATTTGTTTTCTTAAGCAAATTGCTGAGGCAACCTGACACAATTCTGGGAAGTAAAAGTGTACAAGGGAATGTTTTAAAATTACCGTATTTTCTCGGTTATAAGGCGCACGGTTTTTTCAAGGAAAATCTGTTTTTTCTAAGGAAGTTCTTGCCAAATTTGGGGTGCGTCTAATAGCCGAGTATTTTCGCCCAACAAAATCTTATGGTCGCCATTTTACCGAAACTTGCAGTTAAAATAAGAAAAAAGAAAACTCTTGGTGTTGGTCATTCACTTTTATAATATTTCACACTTCTAGAACAAGAAACAGCAAGTTTCAACGTCAAGTTTATTATCGCGGTATTGATGAGTTGACAAGTTTTGGTAACAACTGCTTTTGTCAGCATTATGTTGAAACAGACAAAGAAAATCAAGCATACTTATATTAAACAAACCTTTCTCATCGTGGAAAGTTGATAAATGACTTTAGAAGACAAGGAAAACACCAAAAAAAAAGCCTGAGAATCTTTGAAAAACACTCGATAAACAAAGTGCGAAGCGAGACGAAGCATGCTTGGGTACTTGGTAACCAAGCTACAAACTCAGTGGTTACTGGTAACTACACATCTGCCAGGTTACTAAGCAGCCAAAATCGAAGCATGAACGATGGAAAGATGTTTACCTCGAGCGAATTTACGTCTTATAACAGCAAGAAATCTCCCCAGGGGGGAGTCTCCAGACATTACCCCAAAAAAAT
Source organism: Oculina patagonica (assembly GCF_052425735.1). Lineage (NCBI taxonomy): Eukaryota > Metazoa > Cnidaria > Anthozoa > Scleractinia > Oculinidae > Oculina > Oculina patagonica. The sequence continues at coordinate 24,073,406 of NC_135763.1, read as the reverse complement.
CCCTGGACCAAAAAAGCACCCAGAAAAATCCCTAGTCAAATTACCCCTTAATTGCCAAGGCCGCGCCAAGGCACTTTAGTTTGATTTTAATACCCAAAAAAATCCCCTATTTAAATCAAGTCACCCAAAAAAATACCTGCCAAATTCTCCTACCCAAAAAAATCCCGGAATCGAAAATTTCGACCCCAAAAAAATCCTTCGCACATCCCCGTCACTTGGATCCCGGAGTACCCCCCTGGGGAAATCTCACCTCTTTACTCGAAAATTGTGCCAAGGAGTATGAACAACATTCAAATTCTGTATGGAGAACTGTCCTTAAATTGATGACTGCATCTTTTTAACTCCCAAACTCATGGTGCGTCTTATAACCGAGTGTTTTCGCAAAATTTTTAGTTTGGAAACTCGACATTACAAAGTTGCCAAGTTTAGGGTGCGTCTTATAACCGAGTGCGCCTTATAACCGAGAAAATACGGTATAAATAAATAAGTTATACATCAAATTTTATGATTGACAACAAGACTTCTATGTCATAAATGTACAAAATTAATTCCAATTTTTTGCCCAATTGTGGTGTTCAGAAAATATCCATACTTACCCCAATTAAAAGTTTTTTGGTTTGAATCCTCTACCCACCAGAAATTCCAGTTTTGGTTTCACATTTGAGTTTTCTACAATTTTTGGCATTTGAGACCTCCTACCCCCTCAAAATTTTTAATGACCTTTTGTGGGGTGGGTATGGATATTTTTTTGGAACCACAAATTACATCCATACTAATTCTTGCCTTCCTAGTTTTGTAATATGTATTACCTGCACCAAGAATGCAGATGCTGGAAAGTTCAATTTGAAGTCTGAAATTCATGGACTTTGGCCATTTACACTCACAGATGATTGGCTGACAACTAATTATGAGAACTCTGCACATGCACAAAGAATTAAATTTGGCCAAAGTCTAGGCAAGGTTGAGAGGAAAGGGGTGTTGGATCTTTTCAATCTGTAAATATTGTTTAAAACTAATTGTACAGTCGAGGGACAATTTCCATTTAATGCAGGGCTTTCAATAAGATCTGGCACCCATAGGAACTCCAGCAGGTATTCTGTCATGAATTGGTGGCAAAAATTCATGCAGCTCCGTATAAAGGGGAGATGTTTTTAACTTCTGATGTTATTTTGTCTTATTGTCCGAATGGTGCTACACAAGGGTCACCACCTACTTTAAATTTTATAAAAAGCCCAGATTAATGGTCAGTGTTATAACTTCATTGCTAAAGGCATCGATGTGACATGTGTATTTGATCACCAGTGAATGAGTCTGATCAGTAGGAAATTAAATATTTGTATTTATTAAGAATTTTCTTGTTTTTTAAAAGAGATGTGATATATAATTTTAATATATGAGCTTTTCCTCAGTAGAACAGAGGCTGTTGTAAATTAAATGCCATGTTTCATTAAAGTTTATCCTACCAGTGAAAAGACTGTCTCTTCAATTTAGTGGCGGTTGGGTGCGGTCAACAGGGAAACTAGATAAGAGCTTATACATTGCAAAAGTACTGCCAAAAAAGGCTGTGGTATTCTTAAAACCTCAGCATAAATCTTGTATTAACGTTGGTTTTTACAAGCAATTGTAATTTGAGCTGGGAAATGGGATTTTATACCCGCTCCCCTTCAGGACCCTTAATTACAAATGACAGAAACATTTTGTCGTTAACATAATACGTCATGTTACGTCATGTTTCTTAGCAACTTCCCTGGCTAAAAATAACCACGGGTTCAGACAATTTTGATTCTCAAAGATAACTGGTCATAACTAACAATTCTGTTTACTTCATATGAGAAATAGACAAAGAATTAAGTTTCAGTGCTTACATTCCTCATATTTCATTTGGACTGGATTGTTATTATATATTGAACAAGTCAGGTGTGAAAACCGCAACCTCCTTTGCGTTCATTTCCGCAATCACTTAATTTCAACCCTAAAATCGAACAGAAGTTATCTTTAATCTAATTTAAAATTAAAAGCATTTAATTCTCGCGATTTGTTGGTGAACATACTTTATTTAAGAAAAACACTTTTTAAAAAGTACCATTATTCTTTAGTTATTACTTTCTAACAGTTCACTAATAATATATATTTCTGTTTCTATAGGACAATATATTTTACTTATTTATGAATCATTTTAGCCGTAATAATGTACACGTTTAATACTATTTCAATAATTCTTTTGGCACTTTAATACTTTATTGATTGTACGTATGAATTCTAGTGAGCATGTGAACTATTCCTAGGTGTTTATGTGGGTGGAGAAAATACTATGAAATGAAGATAATCGATGTCCATGATGCCTTCAGAAATAAACGGACATCTTATGATCAGCAAGCGAGATAGCCACGTGACAAAGCATAAGAATGCAAACATATTTAATGCCCAAAATTCCAACTCCATTAGGAGCCCAGGTAATAAAACAAAGGAAATTGCATCGAGGTTGAGGAATGAATTAGTAATTTCTGGGCAACACTATAAAATCAGGGACAAGCTTTTAAAGGGCGTTTGCACTTATCACTTGGTCATTGCTTTCGCAGGATAAAGAGCAAGAAAAATGTCTTTCATTTTTGCATAATTATTGTGCAACATTGGGCGTCTTGTAGTCGCGTTTAGGCATTTTTCAATCCAACCTCGAACGAGGTTGTTTTTAATCCCCCATGAGAAACCTAGAGAGGATTGTTTCATTTCTCTCATCAAGAGAAGTTGTCCTCTCTCATTTCCATGTTCCATTGCAACGGTCACATTTCACTACAAAAAATAATATTCCAGGAACTCTACATGGCTGACTGGAAGTTTGAAAACGGGAAAAACCAGTTTCATAATTTCTTGTGTCAGTGTCCAACTATGCTTCATTCTAACTGAGACGTTACTGGTTGAAGCAAACATTATAAACAGTTGTTCCAGTTGACCGGCTGTTTTCGGACATTTCTCATCGAAGTCACACCTCATTTCACCGCTGAACTTCTTGTAGGCAACAGAGGCGAAAGCGCTGTTTCTTGAAATTCTGTTGAGATAATTACAAATGATCATGAGTACATTGTGTTTAAGGGAGTCGCGGTGGACTTCGGGTCAAGCGGTCCGGGTTCGAGCCCTGGCCGGGACACTGCGTTGTGTTCTTGGGCAAGATACTTTACTCTTATAGTTCCTCTCTCCAATCAGGTGTATAAATGGGTACCAACGAATTTGTGTTAAACCCTTAAATTAATCTGAACTTCCCACTTTCCGTATCTATTGCTCCCTTAGTGACCCTTACCTTTTAGTGCATGTCACTTCTTTTGCAAAATATGTTGAGAGATGTCTTTTACTGCCTCTCGCGTTTTCCGCCCCTTAGAAATCCCGCTTCCCATCATTCCTCGCCTCCTCATATCTCCTGAACCTCCCCTATTCTCCGGGTTCCCGCCGAACTCCCCCCCCCCCCTCCTCGTTCCCCAATTCATAAGTACAATATTTACCTCCTGAAGAGTCACTCCTATCGATTGCCATGCTTCTTGTCAGCGGTTTCTTTGACAACGAATCAACTCGTGGATTATGCTTCGTAGTTTGTTGTTCATTAGTTTCCATGGAGTCCACAACATGACCATCATCTTCCGTGACAGTCTTATCATCCGCTGACGGATGTGACGTCAATGTTATTTTGGGTGATTGTGATTGGTTAATCTTAACGCAAACGGACGCTTGAACCTGAGTGGTAAGCCGCTGATTATTTTCATTTTCGCCGGCGCACTGTCCATTTGTAGTGATATTTGCCGGGCAAGGGATAGATATATCCGGGTGCTGTTTAATTTGTACTTGAGACGTGCATCGTGGCAGTGTCCTGCACTGTAGTGAAGAGAAAATAATAATAAGAACAACAAGAACTTGACCGAGATGTTCTGTATTTCTATTTTCAGAGAATAAGTCGGTCTTTCCGATACAAACAGACAGACAGACACACAGAGATAGACAGACAGACAGAGAGAGATAGTCAGACTGATAGACAGACTGACAGACTGACAGACAGACAGACAGAGATATCGATAGACAGACAGACAGACAGACAGACAGAGATAGACAGACAGACAGACAGATCTAGAGATAGACAGGCATTCAATCAAACAAACAAACTAAACGACTTTAAAGTCGTCACATGTACTGGTTACTTAGCAACTGCTCTCACAAAAATCGCTCGTTTACGGTTGTAAATTCCGACTGTATGGAGACAGTTTCCCAAATTGCACGTGCGATAAGTGTGATTTTTTCTTGCACTAATATTATTGTCAAGAAACTAAAAAGGCGAGCAAAAAATGTGAAAAGCAAGTGGAAGAAAGAAAGATGTATATAATTCAAAAATAATCGATATATACACCTTATTCATAAATGGCGGAACGCGCGGAAGAGTTTGGGTCGAGTACATGAAAGCGAGGCGAGTGAGGCTTCGGCTTCGAACCAAAACAAAGAAAACTATGGCGAATTGAAGTAGTTTTTGATAATTCTTGAAATATCTCGTCGGTTTAAAGCGATTCTTGGGTTTTGATAACTGCCATTGGAATCTCTGGTTTGTCAACTGCAGATAAGGCCGTATGGTTTCGAATTCAATGCAAATCATGGAAACAATTTCGTCGGAAAACCGCATCGATCCTCTCAGTCTCTTCACTGCCTGCTCGTGTACAATTGTAATCCAGACTACTTTCAAGTTTCCTTTTTATGGAAGACCCTAGAAGCTTGCAGGAAGGCAGAGGAAAGAAACATGATATAGAAAAGACTATGGAGCTTGTTAAAAAAATTAGCTTGTTTCTCGATACGGTAAGCAAAAATCGCGATTATATAAAGACACAAGGTTTCTTGAGTGTCTTGCCTTCGAACACATTAATAAGCTAGACTGTCCACAGGCTCTCGATTTTTCAACGCAAAAAAGCAGACGAAGTTAGCGCGAAGCGCGAGCGCGCGGGGGAGGGGGGCGGGAAGCGAGCGAAGGAAAAATAGTCAATTTTTTTCGCTCCCCGCCCCCCACCCTCTTGCTTCTTCCGTTTTGCGCTGGCGTCCAGTTCTCTCGCCGTTCTCACCGCGCGCTCATCGATCGAAAAACACGAAAAAATAGAGGGCTGTGGACAGTCTATTAATAAGCTAAAATGTTGTTCACAGCGGGTTTATCATTCTTTATAGACGTCAATTGTAACAAATCCTTAAATTTTAGAACAAGTAAAGCCAAGGAAAGTGGAAATAGGGTATAAAGAGCAAGCTTTCAAATTTTAAACTTTTCAAATTGAAATAAATTTTACAGCGGTAAGATTCTCGCAATTTTAAATATTCCGATACGTTTGCTAAATTCAGAATTTAAGCACTTCTTTGATGCCAAATCGTCTTGCTGATTTTTTGTCAATATATACTGATCCATTTGTGATTCTTAAATTGTGTATACATTTGAATGCTCGGGTTCGAATGCCGAGGTTAGTGGGTGAAAGTTTTGTAAAACAATAGACTGAACTGAAATTTTTTTAACCTGTTTGTGTATTCGCTAGTCTCACGATGTTGGCGATTTTTTTTACTCTCCATATCCAGAGACGTGCAAAATCGCTATAGTCTCTATAATATCTATATTTGGAAGCTTTCAAAGTCTTCCATTAAAACGATACTATAGTAATACAGATAAAAACTGTGCACAAGGCAGTGAAGAGATTAAGAAGATCGATGCGGTTTTGCGACAAAATGTTCCATGATTTGAGTTGACTTCGCATCCATACGACCTTTTATGCAGTTGTCAAACCAGGGATTCCAATGGCAGTCATCAAAACCCAAGAATCGCTTTCTAACCGACGAGATATTTCAAGAATTATCAAATACTACTTCAATTCGCCATAGTTTTCTTTGTTTTGGTTCGAAGCCGAAGTCTCACTCGCCTCGTTTTCATGTACTCGACCCAAACTCTTCCGCGCGTTCCGCCATTTATGAATAAGGTGTATAATGCAGTGATCGCGGAAAAGAGAGAATTTGGTGTTTCCAAAAGTGCAGTATAGTGCTAATAACAAAATAATACTTGCGAAACGTATGTCACTGGTGGAGGTTACTGTTAGCAGTTTCACTATAGCTACCACTGAACTGAAAAATAAAAACAACAACAACAACAACATTTTTTTGGAGATGTGGTGGCACGACCAGTTGCTTTCTTTGGTAAAATAATTACAACCGATTTCATAAACAAGAGATTTTAGCGAGAGATGCTGCCATTACCCCTAAGTTCGAGTAACACTTTCAAGATAATAGAGTCGAACTTCTCTTTTGGGATATCTCCATTTCACAGATGTAATACTTCGTTATCAAGGAAAGGTTACTGATCTTTACTTTATCCTTAAGAGAGTAAAACTCGTAAGCTCCGACAACCTTGATAACACAGACACTAAATTAAATTAGTTGTCTTCCCCAATAAAGATTCGTGTATAAGATCAAATACGTTCTATAATACGGAATACTAATTGTTATGGTTATTTTAGACTTACAGCTCACTTAGTTCCTGGGGGCACGATTTTTCTCAGCGTTTCTGTGCTATTGGCCATATTTAAAGTGTATTTTTTTTTCAAAAAAGGCAGAATAACGAAAATGGCCTGATCCCTTAGAAGTGATTTAAAAGAAAGGCATGTCTAATGACATCTTACCTCTTGTTTTAAAGTAGTTTCCCCTAGAGGGTGGTCTGTGAAATAATCAACCACATCGCCTATTGTCGTGAACCGTCTTGCACCGACGTAATAGCCGTGGTCACGTGTTAGCACTGCGTGATGGCAAACGTATTTACCAACACTGCAAAACGATAAGGATGATAGAATATTAAAAATTAAAGCAAGGGTGTATTAAATTTCGCGATTTTCCCAGTGTATTCTGGGTCAGTCGTCAAAAACTAAGGATCTACTGGAAATACACAAAGGCCTGGTTCAATGTAACTACGAGGAACCTGCAAACGGAAACTTTGGTGACTGTACTAAAGAAGTCTTGGCCGATTTACAGGCTAAAGAAAACAGCAATCAGAGGAAAGGTGCAAGTCGAAAACAAGACGGAAAGATATTTTCAAGGATAGATAGTTAAATTTCCAAACATTTCAAATTTTTGTTTTAATATAAAGTTATGGTATCAATTTTCGCGTGTTTAATTTTCGCGCAATATTTTATTCGCGCGTATTAAATTTCGCGATTATTTTGCGCTCGCGAATATCGCGAAAATAAGTAAGAATAAGGTAGATGCTTTTCTACTACAACTCGATAGAAACACGGAAAATGTTTCTATTTCTTAATTATAAACATGCAATGTGCAAAGCAATATTCTAGCCAAGAAAACAGCTTCTTTATAGTTATCAGCGGACAACAGAAGTATTAACTAATATATAGATTTAGGCACGCCTAAAAGCGGAGCTCCCCATTTATTTAATTTTCACTGGAGCTTACAATGTTTTCATTCTAGTGAATAAGCGGCCAAAGTACTAATGTTTATAGCGGTTTATAGGTGCAAGACAAATTTAAATAGCTCACGGTTAAACTGAATGTCAACCGTACTACAAAAATAATAATCTTAAAGCGGGGCAAAATCATTACTCATGGCACGAAAAATTACTTTAGAGTACAGTAAATTATCTGCTTTCTAGCAATAGAAAATAGTTTCGCGATCCTGTTATAGTTTCGCAGCAGTTTAGTAGACTCCACAATATCTATTACATTGATATAGGATATATTCAACCTGCATTACAGAGTCTGTCGGATTAGCTCAATCGGTAAGGTGCCAGTCTGCGGCTCGGGAGGTCGTGAGTTCAAATCCCAGAGGGTCAAGTTTTTTTTTTCTTTTTACCCCGTAGCAATAAAATGGTTTGTTTATTATATCAACCCGATTTAGCTTTCGAATGCTCCTTCATGTACGATGCTGGCTTTACAGATAGACACGAAAGTCATCGATCGATTATGGCTCTCAATGTCCACTTTTTGGCGGTCGATTACTTTCTACACGCAATTTTCAGCCACATTTTGTTTCATTGCTTCTTGTTTTTCTCTTTTCAAACCTCTTAAATTTTAAAGGCCGCCTTTATACGGCCGCCTTTATACGGCCTTTTTGCTTCACTCTTTCTATCATCAAACTATGGCCGCCATGTTGCGCGACGCCGTACGTACGCGCCCGCGAACCATGCCGCTATCCATGTTGACCATGAAAACTCATTTCGATAGTGTTCCTTCTTTCATGGTTATGGTGCTACGCTTAGGAGCTCCGCTATTAAAACTACAAAATACAGAAAACAAAGTTCCTTACGACATCGAGAGGAATAACTCTGACGTCATGTCATGGGAAAAAACAAAGGCACCAGGCTCCGCTCGAGACAGCAATTCTTCGGCTTCAGAACGACTGAGCTTGAATGGACTCCATCTAAAAGATGAATGGTACATGATATAGTTAAATTTCTAAAGTTACGGTTGCGTCGGGGTGAATCATCAAATGTATATTATTGATTCCTCGCGTATCAAGTAAAGTGGCCTAGTTTTTGTAGATTAAAATGACTAGGAGTATCTGAGTCTCACTAAAGTGAAGCCATGCTTTTTGACCACTTCATTTATACGACATTGTTATATAACTAGAAATTTTTCCCTAAACAGCGCACGCTCTTATTGGCTAATTCGGGGTCACATGACATCTAACAATAAAAAACTGTTTCCCGCCAAAAGTCTCTGAGCGGGCAACATTGCAAAATCTATGACATAAGAGGGTAACATTGCAATGTTGCCCGCGAATGTTACCGACGAATATTTTCTAAGTCTTCTTCGTGCTATTAATTTTGTTTCCCTCGAATCTCAATGTTTCCCTCGGCAAACATTGAGATTCGATGGAAACAAAATTTTAATTTTGAACAAAAAATCTGTTTCCCTCGGGAACAGTCATTAAGTGTATATAAAGCTTTCTTTTTGTTACCGACCACTCGTTAATGCGACTAACGATCGCCATGTCAAGTGCTAAACGTTTATTTTCTTGATAAGTTTCCCCGATAACGTGGGCACTTAAAATACCGGATGAGATAGACGACAAAAAGCAAACAGAAATGAAGTGTGGACATTTGTTCGTTTACAGTAGTTGGCCGCCGTTTACCTACGACTGATTCGTCGACTAACGAAAAAAAAAAGAATTTATTTGTAGTGTTTGCTCCACTTGCGAGTGTCTATCGTAGTAAAATAAGATATTTTCGGCCCTTTTTTCAAGATAACATTTTTGAAGGGTTGAAATTAAAAATTTTCCCTTACCACGCTCTTCAGAGCTGGTCGAGATACCAAACGACACGAATTTTGAAGTCATTTTGTCGAACCTCTATTTTATTTAAACTCCAATTTGTTTTGCCTTTTTGTAATCGCGCGAAAGGATTAACAGTTTTAAGGAAATTTTACGACTTATAAGATAAACGAGAAAGATTACCAAGGAAACTGGGACCTGCTCGGGAAATCCCTCGCAGCTGCAAAATCACCACGCCTACTTGTGAAGACATAAGTCTCCGGTAGCTAGCGGCTGTTATGATGTACGGCGGACATACATCCTGCTGTTATTGTTATGTCTTCATTTCACAAACGCGGTTTAGCTGAAGTCATATGCTTTTAAATTGATTGATTGATCGATAACTTTGACAGAGAGTAGGAGCCAAGTCAAATAAAATTTAGCCTCGCTGATATTAACCCTATCCTAATGGGCAATACTAACTAGTACATATATAATTTTTCTTGTACAACGTTTAATTATAATAAATTGTAAATGACTTTTTAGTCTTTCTTTTCTACCGATCTTTGCATGACCTGTTTATTTAGATCGCAATTTTAAAAGGTGGAAAAGCCGCTCGCTCGTATAAAACACTTGAAATTTTAGGTTTATCTAAATTTATTGCTTGTCTACAGTTCGTCCACTCAAGGACCTGGCGAATAGCTTGCTGTAGAATTCCCCTTATTGGCCGTTTTTATTCTAGAGTCGTGTAACCCGTCTGGACAAGCTTCGGCAAAAAAATTTGTTGTTCGTCTGTATGCGTCTCCAGTATAAAGACGGGCACAAGACTAGTTACCCGTCTAGCCAAGCTACTTTTTGAAACGCGTCTTGAAAGACGGATAACGAAAGGAAGCTCGTCTAGATGCGTAACGCGTCTTGTCAAAGTCTTTATACTAGAGACGCATAACCAGACGAACAACAAATTTTTTGCCGAAGCTCGTCAAGACGGGAAACACGTCTCTAGTATAATAAAAACGGCCAATTCGACCTCTGAAAGATTTTACGTAATTAAAAGCGCGCTTGCTTTAATACTTCAGTATTTTCAAGAACTTACTTGTCAGAAATCATTTGTGAATATCGCTGTCTTCATTTTGTGTACACATTCTAGATTAAATGCCCATATTTTTTACTGGAACTTATTCTCTTATCCCTTTAATTGTCAAAAATAAAACTTACTGAATAAAATACTTTCTCCCGAAACATTACATGGTCACAAACGTGAGAAAATAAATAACCTAAAATAAAATAAATAACATTTTTGAATAGATAATTCTAAATAAATGAGAGCATCTTGAAATGAAATGTAGGTTAAAATATTTCATTTCGCCAAAAATATAAAAAAATATAAACAAGCAGATATTGTTTTGATATTTCACCGAAATCGCCGAGGCAGCTAGTAAGAAGAATTCGAAACTACTTCGCACTTAAACCGAAAGGGTTTACCGGTACTTTCTAATGCTGTCAGATGTAAAACCGCAATATGGCAGTTTAATTGTACCCTTTTAAAATTATAGTCGGTGAAAAACCAAAGTTTGTCAACACCGTACATAAGTTTTCACCGCCACGGACCAGAGAGTAGCTTTTGCAGCTAAATTCACGATCGGGATAACTTTAACCGCTTCGTGAAAGAAAATTCAACTTTAAGTAGTATTAGCAATTTCGCCTTGACACAAATTTCTTTCTTTTTCTGGCCTCGCGGGAAGTGTCAACACGCTAAGCTCGCGGCTGTCGGTGAAATATGAATTTCATAACTTTTATTGTTTTTTCACCTGCTGTAGGCCGTGAGTGATCCATAACAAAAAGCTACTTTTTTGTAAAAATAATCACGTTTTTGTTTTGTATTTTACCCTTTTTTTGGTCACTAACTCCTCACTGGAGGTAAAAGTATTAAATGGTAGTTCGTTTGTTCTTAATCACAAATTCACTGCACACAAATATAAAGGGAAATTCGTAAGAACACGTGTTTCTAATCAACGAAATTTATGTGCATACAAATATAGTTTGTGAATAAGAAAGGTGTTAGGGCGAATGCCTTCCAAAAGTGTTTTAGTTCCAGCGCCAAAAAATATAATGAGAAGAAACCAGGTTGAAAAATTGACAGTGTCATTAAAACAGCCTGAGAAATGCGCTATGTTTATGATTAGCTGTTAAAGGGAGAGGGGAAACGAGATTGCAATGAGGGGAAGTTGCTTGTTCCTTAACAATCGCAGGTGATCGTGGCGATCTGTCTTATGCCAGCAACGTTCACTTTGTGTTTTGTTCTGCGCCGGTCCTTCATGCTCAAATTGGCAGCTGTAGTTTTAGTAGATGTCGTGTTTTTTGTAATCAGTCATACGGGACGGCATTAAAGTCTTCTAACTTTTACTCTCTGAGCAATATTTGCTATGAATGAGGTTCTTCTTTCTTGTAATAATTGGGCACTGCAGTCAACTAGTCAACCGTTGTTGTAAATAAAAGTTTAACTTATTTTTTACCCTAGCAACTGCTGGAGTGTTCTGACGACATAGTGAAGCCCCCATTAACAGAGATCTTATGATATGATTCCGATTCGATGGTGACAGAAATTCAGATTTCGGCAAGATTCGAGCAAGGTGATCTTGAATAATTCGATACTACAGAAATAAACCGGCTATGAGCGCTCAACAAAGCGCTGCGTTTGCTAATCGGTGCTACATTGTCATCAAAATTGTCTTTTAGGTTAAAAATCTCACAGTAAGGCAATTCAATAGCGGTTACCGTAAGTCACATTCGGCTTTAAAATATGGAAAATGAATGCATGTTTTTTAAATGTGTACTTACATTGCGGCTTCTGCGAGGGTTTTTATCGTAGATCCAGAACAGTTTGTAGTCGATGTATTCGAGGCAGAACTTCGACTGTCGGGCTTCCAGTTCGAGCTGGTTACATCCACAACCGATCTTGAACAGCCTGTACCCATCTGCTAACTATATCCCTTGGGAATTCCTCATAATCGCATGTCGTCGATGAAAGAAAACATCAGATTTTCATGTAGTCGCATCGTCACATCGTATCCGCGCTAAAATTCTCCACTTGAGAATCGCAATGCTGCTAAAATTTCAGCGATTTCCAAAGTGTTCGGAATTCACACGTAAATTCAAAATAAACCACCTATCGTTAAGTCAAATCAACTCTTATTCGTTCGAAATCGATTTCAGCGAATGTCTGGTTTTGTATATATTAGCCCAACCAACACTCTAAGGCTTTGATATTTGCATTAAATGTGCGCTGGATGATTCAGCTTGAGCGACAAAACATGTGCTATTCTACAGCACAAAACAATAAAATGTCGAAAAAACCTCCTCAACGGAAACGAGTAAACGCATAAAAAATTTGAGTAGATTGGATATCTCCTTATGCTTGCTATTATGGTCGTCGTTATTAGCATTAAAAAGGGTTGCCATAGTAACCAAATTCAATTAAAAGATTCATCGTCTACGGGCTTAATTTTTAAACGTTTCTTTTAAAAGCGACATTTCATAAAATTACCTCCAGGAAAGTGATATTTTAAATCAGAGATGATCATTGTTCAAACTACTCATAAGCTATTTTTATAAAACAGAGGAGACCTGAAACAGAGTTTTGGAGCAAATACTATGATTGACAAACAAATACACGTCATGTATGTTAAAATATAATTTCGCAAATTAAATTGCGAAATAAAAAGCAAAAAGCCTTCCAAGCTCCTTTCATCAAGTCGTCTCAGTCGAAAAAGTTGTGCAGGATTTGTGCATTCTAACACGTTTCGTGATAGCCGAGAGTCGATAAAATGTGGGTCTTCTTCCATGAATTATCATTTCGAATCATTGAGGCAAAATAAATATATTCCGAGAGATAAACACAAGACCTATAGAGTATCTAAGACTAGTGTCATATTTTAAAAAGCAATTAATTCTTAATTTTATTTACGAGGCGGTACATTATCATGACAATTGTGAGCCCCCTCTGCTCAAAAAAAGAAACAGGTAAACAGAAAACAAAATTAAGAGGATTCGGCGTTAGCCCTCCACTTACACTTAGACCTTCTAGAGGGTCTCAATGGGGTTAACCGTTAGCCGTAAAACGGCCAATTGCCGTTAGGCGTAAAAGGAAAATTAACCGTTAGCGTAAATGTGTTAACCGTAAAAATCGGTCAGTGAATAAACCCAAACTAGTTCACTTCATCGTCCCAAAAATGGTCCAAGACCTAAAATACGTTTTAATATGGAAATGATTTAACTAAAAAACAATGAAAAAACTTTAACTTCTGTTAACCGTAATGGAAATAAATTAACCGTTAGCGAAAGGCAAAATAACCGTAACGTAAAAGCCCCCACCCCATTGAGACCCTCCTTCTACTGTAGCAGGGCCGAGTAGTCCCCACTGGATTACATGGCCATTTCTAGAAGACGTAAAAAATAGCGTTTAAACGTACTTTTAAACATTTGAAAACTTTATGTTATTTTTATTTTTAGAATTTTGTCTATTTTTACTTTTTTCTAATTTTGATCTTGTAATATTTTTATTGTAAAGCGCTATGGCCAATATTAGCAAATTTGGTGCAAAATAAACATTACTATTATCGGATTGTAAGTATTTTTATCATCAGACACGTAAAAGAAGTATAGTTTATAAGTTATACGTTTTAACTCTGTTTTTTCTAATTTGATCTTTTAATATTTTTATCGTAGCTATGGTTGAATTATGAGGATTTGGCGCTATATGAAAGTTACTTTTATTATAAGGTTTTTATCGAGCTAAGTCCGAAACTTCTAGATTTTTAATTTGAAACTTCGGCACTTCCCAATACCGTTTATTTTTATTTGGTCGGAACCACTGCTTCCCTGAACAGTCGCCCTGTTTTCCTCTGATCATACACGTTAGGAGAAATATGTATGAAAGTTGCTCTCCTTTCCTCAGGTCCTTGCGGAAATTTGCCCTTCGCTTTGAAAATCACGTTTGCAGCATTTGTTTTCTGTGAAATGTTTCTTGGTTGTCGCAACAAGGGAGCAAAACAATTTTTTGGCTTTAATAATTTCCGCTCGTTTGCTCATCTAGGAAACATTATAAACTACATTTGATCATTTGTTATGACGTTGGTATAAACAGAGCGATTTTTTGGATTCGATGACGTCACATGGTTGCACCTTGTAATACACCTGATTACAGAAACGTTGACCCATGAAAAGCATAAATGATGCTCTCCAAATGTTTACTAGGAAATCGAAAAAAAAAAGGAATCGTCGTCTGTGACAGAACAAACATTATAATATTAAAGACAGGTTGCATAATCGTGCTCATGGTTTATGCTTTTCACAGGGTCAACGTTTCTTCACCCTTGGTGAAATTGAGACATGCTAAAGGCAAGCTAAGTTGACTGAGCTGAGCTGAGCTGAGCTAAAAGCTAAGGCCGCACTCGGACCAACTGGCCCATACTGCATACCGGAGCTTATCCCGGTTTCCTTAGCATTGCTACAGCCTTCCACCCCCTGCCGGGGATGGATGCTAGTACATCGCAGGTGCAGCTTCCAGCATTTTGTTATGTTTCCCTAAACGAATCGCCGGTGCCCAGTTATTCTCCTGGGCGGAGAAAGGCACTGTGGGAATAAAACATCTTGTCTAAGAAACAACATACGACTCTGGTGAAGGCGTGTTATCCTTGAGACATATCACATAAACACCAAGTGTCGTGCAGTAATATTTTTCGACCCATTTTTAACATGCCAAGTTACATTGACCATCTAAATTTACCTATTGTTTAGCGGACATTTAAAGTTCCATTGCTGAAAATATAAGGTTTTATTCAGACAACAATACAAAACAGAAATTGGTTCAAAAAAGAAAAATACCCTTAATTTCAATTTCTTGCAATATGCTTAGTTTTCTTCCATTTCGGTAAAAATTTAATAAACTTCATTGAATTAAATCAAGTTTATGCAAATGTGTTAATTTTTTTTAATAGCAACTGTTTCATTTATCAAAACGGTTTCTCCAATAAACCCAAACAAAACGGATAAATGCAACACGAAATTCATGGAGGAACTCCCTTTCTTGACCTCGACGGGAATGTGCCCCTGTACAGGGTGCGGTTTTCTGGGTCTCTTCAAGAGGATATAAAATCTCAAAATTTCTGGAATGACGAGCAAGTTAATCATTATAGAATGTACTTAATTCTATACCACTGTTAAAGTATTCTACTTGGTATATTATCTGTCGGTACCAACGCTGGACGGGTGGTTAGTGTTGCGATCGCAATTATTGCGAACGCACTAGGGACAAAACGTGTTATTCACATGCACAAGATATAAGAGCACATTATCTTTTGCCTCAGGTAGGGAAGAAAAACAGATTTTGTCTTAAAAATGATCAGGGTTTCAGATATACATACCCAGCGGTTCAACCCTGCCCTTACATCTGTTCAATACCCGTTCAATACTGATTAAAAGTTATCGAAGAAAATTGCCAACGAAACTAAGATCTTAAAATGAAAGATCGCCCAAAGTTTGAAAGCATTCAGAAATATTAAAACTTAAGTTCCTGCAATTTCGCCACTTTTCAACTGAAAAGTTTCGAACTTGTTTAGTTCATTAGTCAAGATTACATAAAACTGGTTTAATTTTTTGATCTAATCAATTTTAAATACTCGTCCCCAGTCCTCTCATGGTATAAAATATTATTATATATAAACAGAAACCCATAATAAGGCAGTAGCCCGAGTCAGAAACCCAAAGCGTTTGCACATTTGTTTCCATTAAATACCATATTTGGAAAATCACTAGAAAAAACTTAGCCAATCAAAACTCCAATATCTAGATTAAATTCACAGCACGAGCTAGTCATGTTATATCTTTGTTTTGAACAAGCTTGGATAAATAAAATTAAATTTGGTAAAATCCTTCTGTTTCACTGTCTTTCAGTAGTTTGGAGAACTTCACTCGGATACACTGTAATTTTGTAAGTTGTTTACGGTGCTTAGAACGGAATTCAAGTAACTCACCGCAAAACCGAAAATGTTGTTGCGAGTCGTTTATACGTGTATAAAGAAATCGCGTACAAATTCTTTGTGTTCAGTCCAAATATGGTACTTGGCAAAACTGAATAGTCAAACGCTGTGAACGCGCGTTAACGCGCGTTACACGTTTCAACCCCCTAGAGTTTCTGATATAAACTATTTAACAGCTTTGTTTGGCTTCTGAGAAACAGCTTGCGGAATAGGAACTTTTCCAACCATTTGAACTGGTTTGGCTGCCCTCATTGCACCAATTCGTTTAGCAATGACATTATCGTTCATCTGCCTTGCTTTTCCAGAAGCTCTAAGTTGCTTTTGATACTCAGAGTACGGGTGCAGCTTCCGGCGGAAATAATTAATGTAGTCTATTTCATTTGTGAGTAGCTTCTCGCACAAGTATCTGTTGTATCGAGAAACGCGTTCATTTAGCTTGAAAGCACGTATTTGCCCAGTGAGTCGAAACGCAATTTCTGTCACCTCCTCTGGAGAAACGCAGTCGTGGTAAATCTCCGAGTTTTTTCGCTTTAAGTCCGCGAGATCTTTGTAGAATCCTTCGCCATGTTGTTTGATTTTCTCCCAGAAGGTCTTGTTAAAATGCTCGTAGAGCAGCACGTCCGCTCGGTTCCAGTCTCTTATCATATTTTTGAGCCCTGAAGATAAAAGTCTGTTCGTTGTATTATTTCCTGTCTTTCGTTGATTTTGTTTGATGTAAATTACGTCGTCTAAATCCCAGCAGAATTCCCGTTTGAGCAGAACGAGGCTCTCGTCGAAATATTCCATCATTAGAACTAACGAAAATTCGTCCTCGACCTTTTTAATGGCATTGCGAATCTGATTTTCGTTGTCTTGTGCAAGTGGCGGCAAACCCAGATCAAAAAACATACCGTTTCTCACCAAGTGCATCGATTCAGGAAACTGCTTCCTGGTTTTTGTTAAATTTTGAAGATATCCACGTGGATTTCCAAGAAAAACCTGCATAGGATTGGAAAAATTTGTCAATCTAAAGAACCGATACAATTCCATGTAGTTAAACGTCGACTCAAATTGATAAACAGGGTCACGAAGAATTGTGATATATTTAGTGTCGCTGTGCATGACAACATCCATGGCGGGTCTGCTGTAGCGGGCGTGGTTGCACAGCACGTGAGCTGGTTCTCCGTTCAGCCTCCATAGATCCACAGCATTCCAGTGGAAATAGCCAGGCCAACCAAAGCGATACAGATGTTGCGCCGGAAGCGCTATTTTGAGCTCTCTGAGGTCTGCATAACGGTTCAAGATATTTGTAAGAGTGCTGCTTCCGGTTTTATGTGTTTTGAGAAAGGCGATCTCGTGGTGAGGCTTGCAGCTGTGAAGAACAGTGCTTGAGTTAAAAATAGAACATAAATTTGCATTGGATATACTTTAGAAACAAGCGAGGCCTAGATTGGTACAACAACAACAGCAACAGAACTAGCAGCAGTACAGTAACAACAATATGAACAAAGTATATATAAGAGTTATGACAACACTGACAACAGTTACGACGACGACAACAACAACAACCGTAATAGCACCAGACAAGCAGCAGCAACAACAACAGCAACAACAATAGTTTAAAGAGGAACGATGATAAAAACAGCAGTAACAGCAACAACAACCGTACGACAAGAACAACAACAACAATGACAATGACAATACTGACAGAAAAACAAAACTGAAACAGCAGCAGCAGTAGGAACAACAACAAAAACAGGAAGAGGAACAATAACAGCAACGACAACAACAACATTAACAGTAACATCAATGACGACAACAACAACAACGACAACCAAAACAATAAAACAAAAACGAAAAACAGCATCAACAAAAACAGTGTCTCCCCAGCAGGTTTTCAATCATTTAAAAACACGTACTCCAAGCAGGTTTACAACAATTACTTTTCCGATTTTCTTGTATATTTTGTATAGTTTTATTACAATCATATTTTTCAATTTTCTTTTTTATAGAGAGGACCACGATGATTCGTGATGATAAACATTGTTTTCTCAAACAGTGTCTAAACAAACCACTTTTAACTGTATTTTATTCTTAAACTCTACCTTAATTCGTCGTATTGAACAGTGCTTGTTTCTGTCGAAGACTCTTGCTTGTCGTCTTCCTCGTCTACTTCTATTTCATCATCGTCATCAACATCATTATCATCATTGTTAATATCATCTTCTTCAGATTGTCTCTTGGCGTCATCTAATAAATCCCAAAATTCGCGATCGTCGGCACTCACATTTCTCGACCCAGTCTTCATAAGCCACGGTGCACCGGAAGAAGACTGGCTCGAGTCGCCACTTTCTGACCTTGCTCTCTTCTCGAAAGAATGTTTATTTCTGAAAAAAGAAACAACATGTTTAGCCAGGGGTAAAATCGCAACTAACAGTTATGGACGTATTTAGGAGGTCACGGCTTCTTCAGTTGAGAGAAGTGTAAACATACTGTTAGCTTTACAAATGCTCTACTCGATAAACGCATAAGACACGGACAGCGTGTGCAACGTACCTTATTATAGGAAATTAACGCATGTGTTTATAGATTTTTTTAATTAACACGAATGGAAGGACTAAAACTGTTCAAACGCGAAAAAGAGTAAAATATTACCAGATGAATATATAAGTCAACGCTATCCACGACGACAACAATAGTCAAATTTAGTACAAAGAACGGAACAAAATTGTCAGATTTCTCCACTTGCGACAGATATTACAACCAAGTTCTGTGTGTAGGGGTTAAGTACACTCTTTATTGCCCCTGAGAATTTGCCCCTAAGATGCCAGCGGATTTCCAACCAGTCAAAACTGAAACCCGCTTTAAATTTTGAATTTTCTTACTGGAAAGCAATGTTTAGGCAGGCTCCAGAATTTGGGTTCAAATAACCTCTCCTTGAAATTACCGCATTTGTTTCCTATTTTTGTCACAACAACTGCAAATTGTGTGACAAAAATAAAACATTAGATAGATAAAGAAAGAAACAGTAGCACATTGCACTGGAAAAAAGTCATAAGAAAAATAACATTCTATTAAAACGCGTCATTGTAAAATCTAACTTTCTATGCTAAATTTAATAAAAGAAATGAAAAGACAGACATGACACGTGAAAACCAAAACTGTGTTTCAGCGTGCTACATATATGGAACGCCCTTTTCACTGGAATGCGGCCACGACGTTAAGTCATCTTAAGGAGTTATCATACCGTCGTTCTCATAAATATAAAAACAATAATTATTTTGAATTTTTGAGGACAGTATAGCAAACTTTGCCGGAGAGGTGAAATAAGACCGAAATAACGAAAACAGGCCTGATAGAAGGATCTGATATGACCTGAACACCTCTGATATATAATTAGTAATAATCCCGGAAATAATCGGCAGAGATAAAGATGAAAGAGTTAGATTTCCTCTTGGCTTATCCAATAAATTAGGCAGCTAGTTTTTCTTGGTGTTTGAGATTTCTTTTTCAGATTTTTACTTTATATACCCTCCGTGAGTCTTTTCCAGGTTTCATATTTAAATCGTAATGGAAAAATATTCTTCAATTCTCTGGACTGGAATAACTTTCCTAGTGCCCCCAATTTTTACCCGAGCATCACAGTTAATTTTTATCCTCGTAGCATCATAAACTAGAGAGATAGCGTGACAGCCAAACAATTAATACTCTTTGTCAGCTCTAATTTCTCGATGAAAGCTGCTTTCAGTCCGGGTTTCAGTATCACCGCACAGACCGCAATTTTTTTAATCAACAAAGGCCACCTGGTTTCCATGTGAATGCTAGCAAGGAAATTTGAATTTAGCTTACCGAAATCCCAATGAATCAACTCGGCGCATGACTATCTCTCTTTATTTATGATTCTATTATTTTTTTTTTCTTTTGATTAAATAGATGATGCCATGTATTCTTATGGAAATACTGTGATAAATTGTTGTTGTCGTTTCCAATTCAATCTTTTTGTCCAGAGCCTGCGGCGCAGACGTGATCTTCGGGTTTAAGTTTCGTCCAGGGCGCAGGCTATCTGTACGGCCAAAAGCACAGGTTTTGGAACTCAAGCGTAACTTCATGTTTGAAAATTAAAAATCTTGACGGTGATTGTTAAAATAACATCGCGTCTCATTTACCATCTTGGTGAATATGTCGGGGAATTCGTGACAATTCAATAAAGCAAACAATGAAACCCAGTGTCAGTGAAAGCGATAAATTCAAATGGCTGCTCTATTGGAATGACTAGTACATGTGTCATGCATGAAAGCCATATAAAAATCACATGGAAACCTCCCCATACTTTTGTCTAGACAAACTACGAAAATCTTTACAAACAACGGTTTCGAAGAACATAAAAATCCCACACCGTGACAAAAACAACATCAATTCATCTTGGCGTAGAAGATGTTGAGGCTAAATTGTGACATGAAATAAACAAAGAAAACGGCGTGAAATCGAAAAATACAAATAAGCTAGTTTTGTAACTACTTCTTGATGACATGGATGGAACACCACGCAGGAATTGGCCTCATAGTTAGCCCCTGAGATATAAATTGACTGTATTTGCTAGTGTGGATTTTTGTTGTCTTATATAATTTTCCATACATTTCGTTTCATTGCGATGGATTCGCTTCCGGGATCCGCCGGAATTCGTCCGTAATACGCTTTGATTTTACCGGTATAAAACAAAATTCAACGGAGCAAAGCACCAGCAAATAGAGTCAGCGATGTGTAAGCTATAAACCATTTCAGTGAAGTAGTTTTGACTTGAAATTTACTCACCCGTTGGATGGACTGAAGTGAAGGAATTCTGCGTACCTCGAGAAAGTCTCGGATGGGAAACGCATCAATTTCCTTTCCTTTATTCTCGGCAGCAGCAGTGTGGCGGTGAAACACATCAAGCTTAAAGCGAGAAAACACAATAGCAGAAACCGTCTAAACTTCATTTTCGACTTGCTTCTGACGCGACACGAGGCATGTCGATAGAATCACACCATCGAATAGCTAGGTATCGGATTACTGTGATATTTATTCAACGAGCGATTTTCTGATCCGAACACATGGCTTCAGCACGAAGCAAGCGCGCGTTGCCACACGCAACACGGGGTAATGTTAAATAAAAGCGACTGGTCCGTGGATTTCTTGAAAAAACACCAGTCCGTTGGCATGTACCTGTTTTTATCTCCTTACATGGGAAATGGTCTAAATAAGGTAGTTTGGAGTTATTCAGTAAACACAAGCTCGTCTGTACTTTTGTATAAAAAAATATCCCAGTGAACTACTTTTATAAGAGCATTTGAATCCGCAACATTTATTTTTGACGCTCATTTACATGTAATCCTCACAATTTTATGTACAAAATAATGTTATTATTATTTTTAGATTGGTTAATTTTTCGTTAAAATTACCAGAAATATTGGCCAATAAATTTTTCCCCTTTGCCGCAGACAGGCCCTTCACTCAATTTGGTTTTAGTTACACTGATTCTGTTTGCGGCTTTTCTTGGCAGGTGAATGGAAACTTGTTTTTAGTGGGTACCACATTTGGGTTTGAGGTCGAATTAATTACTGGATGATTGAAAAGGAAACCAAAACATTCTTGCTCGCGGTGTGAAAATACCTTTGCCTGTTTGTGAATGAGTTAAAAGACCTTAAAAGGGTACTACCATGAGCAAGACTTCAAAAATCAAATGAACGCTACGCATGGACGACGCGTACGCCAGTTTTGATCTTCGATTTGAGTGTCGGGCAGACGTTCAAATTATACCCTTAAGTTTTCAAAAATTCGCCACGCTAATTCTTTTTCATTTTGGTGCTCTATGCGCATTTCTTGTACTTGGTCATACATTTCGCACCATTTGACCAAACCGTCGCAAAATGGGTGACAGGGGGCGACTTTTGCTGTGTTTATTACCTAACATGAAGCGTATTCTTAGGATTGCTACAAGCAAGGTATTCTGGGTAATTAATGATGGCTATTGTCTGACTGAAGCCGTAGTAAGGGCTTTCCACAAGTTGCTCGAGACTTCCCTAAAAGTTGCCCGTAATTGCTCAAAAGTTGCTCCAAAAATCCAAAAAGTTGCTTCTGATAATATAAGTTACTCCAAAAATCCAAAACGCTGCTTCTAATCAAGAGAATTTTATCCAAATATATGCTAAGTTTTCCTTTGAGGGTAAGATTTCTAAATACGAACAAATTAAAAAAAAGAAAGGCTGACCGTACGGTAGAGGGATTGAACTTGTATATTTTCTTCCAATATTTCGTCAGTCACGGCACGTCTTCATCAGGGAATGAACAACTAAATAAAAATCGTTACAATTTAAACAACCAAGACTAAAGATAATAAGATTACAATTCTAAGCATTTTTTTGCAGTTTTACAGCATAAGAAGTATCTAAATAACATATTGAGGAGAAAATTTGTTAAATAACAAGGATTTCTTTAACTGAGATAAATCGTGAAGATATCGATGACGTCATGTTTGCTGATGAGTTTTGTAATGTTTTAACTGCAGAATAAGCCGAAAGTTGAAACGTCTTCAGATGTTCCTCAAAAAATTTCGGCAAACTTCGTAAATCTTCGGAAACGTTCGTATGGCCTTTGAACAACACTCGGATAATCTTCGGAGATCTTCGGTCTGGAAATTGCTCAAAATGCAACAAGTTGCTTAAGAAGAACAAGAACATTGAGAAGCTTGAGAAGCTTAAAATCGGGCGCTTTGCCTTGAAAGGCAGGGTTCAGTACAGCAGAAACCACGAAGCAGTTACTTAAGTAGCACTCAGTCCGACTGTGTTTGTGTAAGTCACAGGGCTTGCATGAGCTGTATTAGTGTGCATAATATAATATCTAGAACGTTGTCGAGATTGCATTATTACTTAATGACATGATGGTTTCAATTTATAAATGTATTTCACACAATACAAATAAACGATTGAAGTAGACGACTAGAAAATGTAAAGGTTTAAGACTTAGCAAAGTGCAGTGTATTGGTAATACTGTAAGGTGCGGTTTCACCTGAAGGTCGTGTGCTTTTCGGTATTTTCCAGGCATTGCACTTTGATGGGACAGTACTACAACTGTTTACCGGGGAACTACTATTGTCAAGAAAATGATCACAACTTGTTGATGAATGATTGAACATTTGTTTCATACCATTACTGTAATAGCAATTGATGAAGGCTTTTAGTCCTGAACCAAAGTATAAGGACTGGGAAATACTGAAACCCATTATCAGCCACCTTAAACGGAAATATCTTGTTGGTGTTTCAAGGAATCCAAGGAAACTTCACTCATCCCATGTATCTATGCATTGCGGTATTATGTAATTTTTTGAGTGATTTTTGGGGATGTTTGGCAGGTGATAGTTTTTTTAAAAGAATTAGTAAAATTTAGACAACTAAGAAATATTGAAAATTTAATGTGAATTTAACATTGGAATTTGAAGTTAGAAATTGGCAGACGGACACCAAACAGTCCCGTGACATCCTGGAGTGTTTTTGCATGGGGGTCAACTGTGTGATGATGTTTCCATTTTTTTCTTCAATCCCCACTGATAAAGAATTGTTGTTGGTGTTATGTTGGTGTTATCACATGTCAAGCCTTTAACAAGGTATGAAAGAACACAAGGATTTAAATTATTCTGGTGCTCAATTTTTGCGTAACTAAAATTAATGTTACTCAAATTCCTGATGGATTTTGTCTTAAACTGTTACGAGCTTATAGTATTTCCAAATTATTGCATGTCAATGTAAGGCAAGACAAGACATGCCTTGGTTCTTATGTAATTCTCTTAAAAACATATAAGATATTGACTATAATTTTGTCTGTGCTATGGCAATTCACAGTGGGGTGGTCTTGATGTGTCTTTAACTTGTAGACTGGACTGGACTAGTAAAACGCGGACTAGTAAAACGCGGACTTTTAAAACGCCTCTAGACACTTCGAATTCCTTGGCCACAATCATCTTACGGCTCTCTTCAATACATAATGTCTCAAAAAAAACAGTAACCTCAGAAAGAAGTCAGAAGCAAATAAGGTCGAAAGACCGAATTTGAACATATAACGGCAAATGTTCTAATGTCACGAACGTAGGAGTCGTGTAGGCCCGTCACCTTTATTTACCACATACTGCCCCCAAATTAAAACAGTACCCTCAGAAAGAAGTCAGAAGCAAATAAGGTCGAAAGACCGAATTTAAACATTTAACGGCAAATATTCTAATGTCACGAACGTAGGAGTCGTGTAGGCCCGTCACCTTTATTTACCATTGACTGTTGATTTCTGGACGGGCCCCGTTCTACCTCGTGCGAGCAATACAAACGACTGCACTCAACAGACGTCAAGTAGTGGAAAGAAAGAAACATATGCACACAACTCATAGCATCAATCCCGTTGTTTTAGTAGGGGTTTGCAGAACGAACATGTGCTATACTGCAAAAACATCTCCACGCTAAAACAGACCATAGAGTGCTCAAAAAAGCTAGAAATATGCCGTCGAAGAAACACACAAGAGCTTCAAACACAAATTGTTTCGCTCGCTAAACCGTTTAGTTTTATCCGATTTACAAGCGCTTGTTTTACAAGTCCGCGTTCTACAAGTCCGTGCTTAACAAGCCCTCGTTTTACAAGTCCGCGTTTTACAAGTCCGCGTTTTACTAGTCCGCGTTTTACAAGTCCGCGTTTTACTAGTCCGCGTTTTACTAGTCCGCCTTTTACAAGTCCACGTTTTACCTGAGTCCGCGTTTTACTAGTCCAGTCCAGTCCTCGAAATACAGTATGCCAAAACTCCCCGCCCTCTAAAGATAAGTCCTTGACGGTTCTTGTCGTTTTTCGGTGCCTATTCATCTTCGGCATCTTTCTCATCCACCTCTCGTTCTGTCCTGTGTCTGTCATCACACGAAAGAAAAGCTGATTCTCAAAAAATCTGCCACAAAAGGAAATTGACAAAAACAATATGAAAACCATATATCGAAAGTTTCTTATTCTAAAATTTCATCATACGTCTTAATTCAGAGCTACAAAGAAGTTCCTCCTTTTGAGTTATTGATACTGTTCTTACAGTACCTCTTTCCACTAGCGAAATTTTACAAAATTCCTTCGCGGCGAAAAGGTAGCGCGAATCCAGAACAGACTCCAATCGAGAGTGGGTTAATTCTAGATTACTATTAATTAACTATTACAACATTCATTTTTAAAATAGTTTCCCAAGCCGACTAAGCTAACTAAACGTCGAGTGTATCTTTCAGTAAACAAAACATGCCGTTATGACGCCGGAAATCCAGCTCACGCATACTATACCCCGTGACTCACGCAAACCTCCGACTTACGTGCTACTACAGTCATTCCTTTCTAAACATTTTTTTTTTGACCACCACCGTACCTTTCTACCCAAAAAACTCATGAAACCGCCCGGTTTTAACCTGTTTTAACCTTTCAAAAATTAGAGCGTTCGAAACTAAATAAGATCCGTAATCACAAACAACATACAGCCGTTTACCAGCACTCTTTAAAACTCCTGAAACCCTTCAAAATCAGGCAAAATATATCTTTGAAATAACCTTTATCAATGTTTCAGTTATTTTTTATTCAGTTCTATAAAATGCCTTTCATACACTACTGTCAAACAAAAATTTCAATTTCCTCAAAGTTTCAAGACAAAAGAATAACAAATATTTCGTGCACAATGTAATTTGATTAAGCCAATATTATCACGTCTAAAAATACTTCAAGCAATTCAGTGAAACCCCGTTTTTTTTTCGTATCAACGAAAACCACTTTCGAATAATCAATACATGAAAATAACAATAAGATCAAAAGGAAGAAAGGAACCTTTCTAATTATTTGAAGACTTTCAAAGCCGTGATATTATGCATCCAATCCGCGATAAAATTTAATTACAACAAAATCCAAGTTCTCATTTTGAAGTCCATTTTTTTCAGTTGATACCTTTATCCAACTTGTGAAAAATTCCATTCAAGTTCCTATTAATACTGTACATTCCCAATGTTTTGCTCAGGTCTTCAGAAGCGTCTTACTAACCAAATCTAAAATAATTCCAAAACATGCTGTACAAACATTCTACTCTTTGTGACAAACGACTTGACGACCAATTGTTCAGAAATGAAAATCGACACAGTTCTTGCTAAATAAAAAAAAAGTTTTACGGCGGAGTCAGGCTCAAAAAATATACCGCAAGATCACACCCCCATTCATAGTCAGAAACCAGCAAACCATCTAGTTTGCTAAAAAAAACACTGCGTGACATCAATGACGTTACCTTTTTCATTTACAAAAATAACTTTAACTTGTCAAAGTAAGTGCAATTTCACAATGGTGAATATCAGTACAGTATGGGACCCAGTTCTCGGCCGGGTCCAGTTCTCGGCCACTTTGTGTTTAACGCGTTTTTTCACACTCCAGTTGAATTAAAAGAAAAAGGTATTTCCTTCAAACGATAGACTGATTCATGTGCTTTAAGTATCTTGAGTTTGATCGTTCAATTCGATATAGAAAGCTCACACGTCGAGTTTACGCGGAGGTAGGTGAATTTGCATTCCCGAAAAATTTGCTTGTTTACGGCTCCAAATTCATGGATGTAGTTAAATTCGTATTTTATCCAAAAGCCCCCACCATACGAGCTAATTTTTGGCATGTAAAACGTAGAATAATTCAGCTTTCTGCTTTAGTTAACTTTTCGTTGAACCGTTGTATTTTTTGGTCTTAATTTACTTCGAAATTTTTTCTCGGCCACCCTGCTCGCTATCACAGCTTAGCGCTTGGTTTTTAATATAATTTCATCTGCTGCTGCCAGAATGAAAGAAATAAATGTTTTAAAAATAAAGTTCAATCTTATCTCTAAGTTTTGAGCTGACTCTTGTCTTGTCTATTATTTCTACAACACCTAAATCTTTCAAGATCTTTTCACTGCAAAATAAACCATCTAAATGCACGGGTCACACAATGCGGTTTTGCCAGAACCTGCACATAGGCAACTAGGCGCGTTAAAATCCTTCTTTTCTAAAGTAAAACAAAGCCTCATAAAAATAATTTGGGATCGATATAACATAAATAGGTTTACAGAGTGATTTTATGACTGTGAAAATTAATTGAGCATTTTTTTTACAGATAATTACGCACAAGCTTTTTAGTAGCCGAGAACTGGGCCAAGGTGGCCGAGAACTGGGCCCACAAATGGAGCTTTTATTTTTATTATTGCTCGGGCAAATTAATTTTTGACCGGTCGATAGCTTTACACCAAAAAGCTGAATAATGTAGCTAGCTCTGGGAGAAATTTCAAGTTCCTGCGGTTCTTCTGAGGTAGGAAATACAAGTTTACGTCAAAAGTGGCCGAGAACTGGGCTCCATACTGTACTTTGCCCCGTAAGCTTTTTTCTCTGTCCTTCCGCCGAAGCAAAAAAACACAACCTGATTACACATTAACCCAAACGTCGACCAAGTGTGCCTGCAACGATTTCCTGTCAAAACTAAAATGAAAACCATTGCGGTATGCGTCACCCGTAGCGGTTTTGTAGCAACCCCAAGCTATCCCCGTCTTTTTGGCCGCGCCAGGAGACTACGCTCTAGGACGACCAAAGGGTAAACTATAAATCGGCCACGCCCGATTAAAAAAGATGCTCGAAGGGGAAAAAGTTGCTCGAAATATGAAAAGTTGCCAAAAAGTTGCCGAGCAACTTGTGGAAAGCCCTAGCCGTAGTTGTTGAAGTCACTAATACTGGCGAGTTCGTTCTGACCCAAATTTTATACATAGGCACGTTCCGAGGATGTGAACACGTCCGATCCAAGTCTTCTCGCAACTAAAAACGCTTATCAACGCCAAGCGGCAAAGAATCCCGGGCCAAGAGTATTGTATTCGCAATCAAGTAGGATAAAAAGTATAACCACCATTTGCTCTCAGTATTTTCACGCAATTAAAGAAAAAACACGCGCAAAACTGTCAACTAAAGAATTTGACACTTGTACGCAAATTATAATACTGCCTCATGAGTAATAGGTCTTTCCGTTTAATGTATCTTATGAAGAAGCGTGACACATGATAGCGTGACATACGACATTGAGTTCTTTGAGACATGCCACGTTGAAACAAAGGCCCCAAGAAAGTGAATCTCAATCCTAGTCTAAAATAAGGTCCTTTATGATGTGATAAAAGCATTTTTTAAAATTGGCTACATCTCAAAATACAACAAGAATAGGAAACAAACTTATTTCCTCCCAATATGAAATATGATCAAGAACAGATACGGGGAACAGACGTCAAGAAAAAAAAATGTCAGGTACTGGATAAAATAAAAACGTCTCAGGCACTCATAACCTATATTTTAAAAGTGTAAAATTTCATATTCTAAAAAAAAGTAAAATAGTGACCTTTCTGATATTGAAAAAGCAAAACAAACAAATTCACACATGCTAATCTCAGAAGTAAATATACAAATTCCGCACTTTCCGGACTAAAGTGTCGTAATAATTTGCATTCGAAAGAGAGGATTTCTCATTTCCATTTCAGCGTCGAAAAGATGTAATTTTTAATGTCTTTCTCAAGTGCGTTTTTGATGTCATTCTGAAGTGCTAAATTAATTATTGCTCCTGCAATTTAGATAAGTAAATCTTTAGACAAGAAAAGCCAGCTATCTATGATTTTTATTGACAAAAAACTGGAATAACAAATTCATGCCAGCGTTACACCTGCTTAGGGTATATATAATTTACATAACTTTTCGCTTGGCTACATGGTTTGTTTATGGTCAAGTCACAACACAACGAACGAGAATTTCAAATGTTAATGCTAGCTGTTGAGCAGAAACGAAAGAAAAATCTCGAAAGGAAAAACAGATTCACAAGCAGCGAAAAAATCGAAAGGTAGCTCTGAACTTGCTTCTTCATGTTGCCTATTTTCGAATTTGTAAAGGTCTATAATGCCAATATTATGCGAGACAAGACCACAGTTTTCTGTTCGAAGACTGCCACCCGTTTTTAACAAGAGGCTTTTCAAGGCACAAGCTGGAATTGTGCTCACGGATAAAATCCTTGACATCTTGCAGCGACCGTCTACTGCTCGGCGATCGGCCAACGAACTACACCTTATAAAGCCTGTTGTTTCGGCGCTGAAAGAAATCCACAAGGGTCTACAATTCATTAAGGAAGCGCTCTGCCATGTAGTCACCTACCAAAGGGTCGAAGCCGATGTGGAGATTTGCAAGAAACAGGGAGAAAGCTGTCTTTCATGTTATTACATTCTAAGCGGATCAGTGGAAGCAAAGTATGCCATAAACAACGGAGTGACAGAAGCGCGCGCGGCAGAAAAGTCAAATGACTGCGAGATAAATTATACGCACGTGGCAGGGGAATATCTTGGGCTTGTATCCGGCGATGGACCCGAGTTCGATTATCCACCGCCAGATAACATACGAACCATGGAAGTCAGTGAATTCTTACAAGTCGATCGCGACCAATTCCACAGCGCAGTCAAGCGAGTTCAGAACTGCTATGTTCAAGAGATTGAAATGTTTATCGAAGAAGTCGCCGCTCTAAAAGCGTTGCCCAAAGAAGAGAAAAACAAATTAGTTTCCCTGATGGCAAGGCAGGTACGGCGATTATTTTATTTCTTTATTTGCTTTATTTGGTAATGAGTGTTTTTATAGCTTGCCTTTCTGTCCAGTTGTGTTGATTTTTGGTTTAGCGAAGATCAATTTTGACTGCAAAAAATCTCATTAGTAGTCAAAATAGAATTTATGTGCGCCAATAGATAACCAAGGGGAGGGATAAAAGTGATGTCAAATAATTATTTATTGACATTTTAATGACCTTCTATTCAATTATTTTTAAACTGATGCATTCATTGCCATCATTGCTTTAAACCCATCAATAAGACAAAACGAGATAGCAATATCAATCTGAATTTGAATATTACCTTTGAAAGCTTGGCTTTTACTTCTTATTTATCCCTAAATTTTTATTGCGGTTTTTAAATGTCTACCTTGAAATTTCGCCTGTACTCGCTACGTCTCATTTATATCAATTCATAATATTGTGGGGATAAATAAGTTGTTGACACTTTGGGAATAAAATAGAACGATTTAGTGTTTATTATTTTGAATCCATATTTGGCTAAATTTGCTCACATTTAGCAATGGTTTGAAAGAAAGAATAGTCACTTATTGGTTGAATTTATTGTTATGTTAATGTTCTTTGTTTTGTAGGAATATCCCGCTGGTAAAGTCATTGTAAACCAGGGAGATCTTCCAGAGCATCTGTTTTTTGTGGCAAAAGGTATTTTCTATTTATGAAGAGCATCGATACAAAAAATAAAAAAAATAATAACTATTTTGCTTCATGTTATCGTGTTCAGCACGTGCAGCAACTTAAATTTACAACTTAAATTTAAGCTTGCAACATCAACAACAGGCACATGCTTATTAGTCTAAACCGCTGGTCATTTAAGCTGCCACCCAATCACAACCTTGTTAGCTTGACATTCTGATGAATTGCAAATAATTCAGGGTAGCCAAATGATCTTGCATTATTCCCCTATGTTTCTTTACACCCACTGATATGTTTAACAGCAGTGATCGAGTAGAATACGTTCGATATCACGCTAAAGAACTGAACATATTATCCTATAATAAGCACAAAAAATATACTTGTAAATTTGTTGGTGTTGGAAGTTTCTGATAACAAACTTTTCCTCTAAGGACTCGCACCAGTCTTATGCCAATATTTTTAACTATTTGCATCTTTCAACTAATAGGAAGATGTCAATATTACAGAAGTATATTTATTGACGAAGTTAACAGAGAAGAACTTGTAAAACTTGGACAGATTGAAAAGGGTAAGTTGATCCTATTCCAATTTCCAACAAAAACAGTAATGTGGAAGACATGTAACAGATTTTTAATCTAATCTTTCAGGTGAGTTCTTTGGCGAATCAACACTTCTCGATTCCAGTCCTTGTTTCTGCAGTGTGGCAAGCATTGGACCTGTCACTTGCTTCCTGGTCAACAAGTATGTATCTCACGTTAAATATTTTACATATATTCCTGTAGATAATTGGTGAGTTTTTTTAACCATGACTTATAATAATCACATGTCTTGGCTGCGTAGTAAACAATTTTTTTTTATTGCCACCGTCTTCACAGCGAAGAACACGTGGAACTTCGACCACAACAATTTGTTTTCAAAAGGAAAAAGAACATTTCAGAAAAAGCCTTTAATGTAACGAAGAGAATTGGAGTACGTTAAGTAAAAAACCAATTTCAACGTTATATAAAATAATAAATAATAAAAACAATCTTTGAAGAGGAAGCGCTCGTCACGTAAATACGTGTTTTTCAGCGAGGTCCTCCAAAGAAATAAAAAAAAAGTATTAAAATCTAAACATAGGAAGTACAAATGTCACAGATCTAAAATATAGAATATACAATAATTGAAACTACTAAAACTACCTACTGTCCTAACCGACCGTTTAAGAGTGGAAATCGTCTTATTTTTTTCGCATCAATACATTTTAAAAATATCAAGTCAGAAAGTGACAAGAAAAAACACCAACTATGTGCCATATATATTCTGTTTCAGTTAACTTATGAAGGTCCAGAAAAATGTTACTTAGATAGGCTTTTCAAGTGTCCATAATGAGACAAATAGTAAGACTATAGCTATACTATGTCAGTGTAAGATTGTGGCTTTTAGTTTTCTGTACGGAATTGATCTGGAATCTTTTAACTTATTGCCACTAATTAAACATTGTGGAACTCCTTCCCCAGAACCTCCTGTATACATAAAGCTCACACATGTAACTGGTTTACTTTAGTCACAAATCTCTGTGACTGTATTCCAGCCGGTCTAATTGTTAACATTTATGAAATTTCCAACTGTAAGTGTTCGTGGCTAAAGAAGAAAGAAAAAGCTTGACCTTACTCCCTTTGCTAATTTGCTGTTGAAACTTAGCAATCATTTGTATATGTAATATTTTTCAGGTGGGCTTTGAAAGCGAATGAACACATCATCCAAATTCTTCGTCAAAACCGTCGCTGTTTCTTCAATGACACTGACATCAAGCATTACATCCGGGACAGTGATGTCTGGCAGAGCTTTAAGCGTTGCACTATCACCGGTCTTTTAGAGATGGCGGGAAAATGTCAAGCGACAGTTGACAAGAGCGAAATGACTCCTGTACTTTCACGAGCCGTGGATTACGGAGATGCTAAAAGGTAATGTCTGGGACTTTATCTTAACAACAAAGTGAAACTGGAGAATGCATGCAGTGTTAACCTAATTATCAAAGTTGAAGCTGAAAACTTGTTCATTAAATGTTTAATCTGATTCGTCTGAAGTTCATTCATTCGCCAGTACACATTGAAGAGTCTAAATTTCTCATAGGTAGATAGAGGCACTGTGACAGTAAAGTGTCTTGCCCAAGAACACAGCATAGTGACCTGGCCAACTCTCGAACCCTAACCGCTCGATCTGGAGTTCAACCGGCTAACCATTAGTCCACCGAGTTGATTGATTGACTTAATTAGGTATTTTTAACATTGTGTTTTTTAATGTTTTTTGGTAACAAAGTTTGAACTTTTTTCAGGGTTTTATTAAAAAAGCCAAATCACGACGATGAAATACCCGGAAAACCGAAAGAAGCCGAGAAACTGTTCGTGCCTCCTCGGTCAAGACGACGGTCATCCGCCATTTTGAACTGTAGTGCTGCTGCGGTTGTCAAAGCAGTTTTATTGCTGAGACGAAATTCCAACAACGACGCCGACAGCAAATTCAGTTTTTCATTTCCCGCGAAAAGGTCTAGTTCATCTCAAAGTAGTGCTGATTTTCCGAAGCCAAGCAGTGCACCGGCAAGAGATTATCGCCGTAAACTTCATGAAAAGGCCAAGTCTCCAACGATTAATCGTAGGCCACAGAGCGTCAGAGGCCAATCTACAAAGAACGCTTCACAACGCTCAAATAGTCGGGTGTCTGTGTTTGCTAATGCAAATGAATCTTCACCTCGTAAAAAGGTGAAAAATCCTAAGAAACTTGATGAATCAAGAATGACGGGCAACGATAAAAGCAAAATCAAACAATCAAACAAGGAGACGAAAAGCAAGAAAATAAAGGCAACGTTCAAGGTACCTCTTACTTCAAAGAGTGCTAAAGAAGCAACAATAAAGATCGAAAGCAGAACGAACAGTCCAAGTTTTCTCCCCTCAGTTGCTGTCGAGAAAAACGTCGTTCAAAAACCTAACATTGTCATCAAGGAAATTATCAACACTGGCATTCCCGGGCGGAGGTTTTCCCCCAAAAGTTATCGCAGGTTCGAGAGAAGTCTATTTGATGTCCTGGATAATCCAACAAAATATGAACATAGCTCATCGGATGAGGAGTCTCCCCCTGCTAAAAGCCCAGTTCTAAATCCATGGAATGTCTCGTTAGCTGCCAGTAAATGGATGTCCAGCGTTCGACAGCGACGGAAGAGCTCGCCTTCTTCAACAGAGGTGAGTGACGAAACTGGCCATCCGCCGATCATCGTCGTCGAGGATTGGGCACCTGGCGCGGCGCTTGGTGAAGAGAAAAGTGAAGAAACGAAGAGCTTTCAGCTGTCAACGAGCAGAAAGACACCAACGAGGAAGATGAGTCGGACCCCCACACCTGTACTCGATGACGTCACAGAGGAGAGCGAAGAAGAGATTCAGAAGTACGAGCACGAGCTCATGCCTTCTCAAAGGTAAAGTGTCGCAGCCAATATATAGTATAGAAGACATCGCTCCCTTGTATCTTTGTTTATCTAGTCGCAATTTCACAACAGGAATAGAACCTCCGTTTCGCATGTTTAAAAAAACTGATAAAGATCAATGCACGCCATTTCACTCCTTAAAAAGCTAAGGGACTCCTCTCGCCTTAGGCTACAGTTCTCTCTGCACCACCGTTGGAACGAAATAAGGCGGCAGTGATCTTTATAAGAGTGTAGAGACAAAAACAGGGCTGTTATTACATAAACAACGGAGGGATGTTATATGTAGCACTATTCAGTAATTTATTTTGTTTCCGAGTGCCCAGCGTGTTGTACTATTCACCTCTAAGTCAATCGTTTTAAAGTTTCTTTTTCTTCTGTTGAGTATGAACTTCATTTGGTATATGCGGACTGCGAAAGCTGATACTTTTTTTCAGGTAATCTGATCGATAAGGACAAAAATGATTAACATTACTGATTTACCTTCTGAAACTATGAATCGTCCTTTGAGTATTTTGAATTCACCATAAATTAATTCGGGTATTTTTAAAATTCACAGTACGTATATTATGTATGATTTGTGTTCTGACATGCGCAGATGGTACACACCCATTCACGAGGCACGTGATGAGTGTAAACAGCAGTTGATCGATTTCAAAAAGGAAGTCGAACATTTGGAGAAACAGCGAAAAGGCTTTAAAAGGCAACAGAAAGGGAAAACAGAGGAAGAAGTGGAAGAAGAGAAGGAACCCCAGGAAGGAGAAGAGAAGAATGTAGAAGACAAAAACACGAAGGACACATCAGGCAAGAACTCGTCTGAAAAGGTGAGTATTAATTGCACTGGGAGGATGATTTCCGTGTTCACCGACAAACCAACAATTCGTAACTGCGGGCAAAAAGAGAGATAAAATGTTTTTTGTGATTGCTATCTGACTAAATAATTTTTATGATGTCAAACATGCTGTACTTGTAGTCGTGAAAGAACCATTTGCTACCAAATTGAAGAGCCTCTGTTGTAGAGTAGTCTAAACAATCTGGAAGTCTGTGGTTCTAGCCATTCCCTCTTACCACTAGCTGAAGTTTTTAAAAAGAAGAACCGAGTTCAACTCTCGACATTGTAATGTATAAAGTGAACGTGTTCAGCCACAAGTTGGATTTTCGAAGAACGATTTGCACAAACTTTGTGAGCTACACATACTTTTGACTCAACCATGGCAAAATCACCACGTCCATAACAGTTATAATGTTGAACACTTCCGAGGCCGTCGTAAACATTGCTATGGCCATTATCATCCATTGTGATGATTTCTATCGTACTAAATAAATCCGCCATGCTCAATTGAACTTGACTAACCCATGCATTTTTTTTTCGACCCAAGGTATATCGACCAACAACAGGGCAAAACCGCTACTTGCGAAAAGTCTCTGTCAGTACTGGCGTCACGAATGCTGCTGGTGGGAGAACTCGAGCCAAGACATTTTCTGAGGTCAGTAATCACTGTATATAGCAATCTTGGTATAATTAAAAAACGAAACAACAAATCTGCCAACCACCCACCGAACAACGTAGATTTTTTGGTTTTTTTATTTATTTCTATTTCAATAGGAAGTCTGTCCTCCATCCATCCATTTATCCACCCATCCACCTACCCACCCACAATAAACCAACCAACCAACCACCCCACCAACCAACCAACCAACCAACCAACCAACCAGCCAACCCACCCACTCCCAGTAAAAATTTGCCCAAATCACAGTTCCAAGTTTACCTTTTCAGGCCTTCGATGAATAAAAACAGCTCAAGGTTTTCATAATATACATGTCTCTGCCTAAAATAAGTCGTTTATTTACTCTAGGTTCCATTGGTACGCAACGGAAGTGGCGAGCAGCTTCGAAGAACCCAGTCCCTGAGTCGTTTCCGCCTTATCAGCGTTTCTGCGCCAAATAAAATGTCGCCATCACTTGAAGACGTGCCCACCTCGATTGAGGACCAAGACAAAGAAGAGAGCGTGACATTGCACGGGGAGATACAGAGAGCTCGGGTGAAGTCAAGCAGAATTGAGAAAAGAACACAGCTACTTAGAAAAAGAATGGAAGAATTAGAGAAAATCACGAAGACTACAAGGCATTATTCATAGAAGTGTGACCTGAATAGATGATTTAACAAATTCCTTTTAATGCTGCAATGGTTTTTTACTATAATGTTTCTTTTCATTTGCTCAATAAGCTTCTGTTTAAAAATTTGACTGATCAGCTTTTCATGGAATCATTGAAGGATGTGACGATTTTCAAATCATAGACATTGACTCCTAGACTTTGCACAAGTCGACCTCACGAGTAAAGCGAGCGAAGCGAGCTTTAGGCCGCGAATTGGCCGCGCGAGTGGGTCATAAATAAGACCAAGGACTTTATTGAAAGTCTAATTGACTCACAAAATCACTTTACACAGTTTTTTCAACTTAACTCATCTTAGAACTGATACTTGAACAAGTAAAATCGATCACTTGAACTATCTCTTGTGGCGTCCAGGACTAGAGAAAGCCAAATAACCTTGAGAGAGTATTGTTTTGTTTAAGGAAAATCGTAAGGAAATTTTGTTTACGTTTTGTAAACTAGTCATCAAAGAAAAGTTATTAAAATTACTGCGGTGAAAAATTTGCCGCGAGGAAAGTAACGTCTAATTTGCTTGCTTTTAACCAAACATCAGACCTCGTAGGACAGGTAAGTAGAGAAGTCTGAGTTGGAAGTCTGAGCGTTGAGTTGGAATTCTGTAGGGAATAAGCCAAGCGGGATTAACTTGGACTCTAAACTACTGACGCAAATCTTCTCTCTTCCCTATTTATCTACAGCAGCGACTAGCTAACTAACTTCAACCTCGAAGGTTCATTTAAATGTATAGCTGAATTTTAGACATGTTTGGGTACAAATTTTTGTGGCCTTGGATAAGTCGAGACAATTCTGAGACCTATTAAAGAAAGCAAATAGAAACAGACCTAAACGAATTACTTACCAATAAAGGAAATTAACGCGAAAGAGGTGCTAAAACTTCTTGAGGAAATTAACGCGACTTACACAAAGAAACGGAACTTTCGAGACAACAGGAACAAATTTATTGTAACACACTGCTAAATCCAAAACACAGACAATGTAGAATTAATTTGTCTTTTGCAAAGGAATCTAGCCACGTCAAGCGTTCTTTTCAGCGTTAACGATACCGGTGAATCTACACTCTGATAAAACAATGCTTAAAAAAATTCAAAAAAAAAAAAAATCAAAACGCAAATAATGTTCGGGAAAAAATATTGTCCCTAAATGTAGGGATTTAGCGAAGGCAGTTCTCCACATCGAGCGTTCTTTACGGCACTAACGATACCAGAGGATCTCCACCCTGATAAAATAATGCTTTTTCCTTTTTCCGTTGCGAGCCATTCGTATAATTCCTTCATTAGCTTAGCATGGCGGGGCTTCAAGGTAGAAAGCTTCAAGTCAACTTCGATTGTTGTAACATCTTTTCCAGGGTTACGCAGCATTTCTTCTGTGATGCAAGACATGAAATATTCACTGAACGCGCGTTTTTCCATCTTTTTAACGGCGCCTTTTGTTGAGAGATCCAGTGGCTGGAGAAGATGGGACATGTTTTTAGGGACCATGACACTGACGATGTTGAGCTCGTGCAGCCTCTTTTCCACAAGCTTCGATGATTGAGCCTTGAATGCATCCCAGATCAGTAGGGTTTTTGCGTTTTCGTTGAGACTGAGCCTTGTCTTGGTTCGTTGTATGTAGGGATGAAAAACTTCATTTATCAAGCGCAGGGTTTCTTTCTCGTTACTCCAATGTTTTTCATTATAGGATAAACAAAATCCTTCTGGGAAGTCTTGAGGCTGGCAAAGACCTGGCCGTTTTTCCTTGGTAAATCATTTGGAATGGCAAGGCAGTTCCGTCCAGTGTTACCGATAAAGTAAGCGTCATGCCTCGTTTATCGCTCGCCTCCTTTCTTCGCCACATGTGGTGAGCTGGTTTCTGCCATTGTTACGTTCTCTGTTGGGACAAACTTTGAGGGCGTCTGGTCGACATTAATTATCAGCTGATCTGGAATGTTGTGTTTCACCACTGCTTCTGCAATTTCATTTAGGAACTGATCTCGTGTTTCCTAGCCATAACGGACGGGTTATTACAAGTTGCGAGGTAGTCGCCATTCTGCGTGTGAAACCCATTCTAGTATACAGGGACTGCACCCAGCCATTGGTGATGCGAAATTCTAGATATTGGCCATATCTTTGCAAAATCGCTCTTGATCAAACCCATGAGAACGCAATGCAAAACATGCCTGTTTATAGTACCGCCAGCAGTTCTTAAGTTGGTAAGAAGTGAACGCAGCTTGAAATCCAGGTCATCTGGTAACAGGAGAGGTCTTCCCCGCTTGGCTCCGATTTTCACATGTTCTGGTAAAATTTGTGTCGTATCTTTCAACTGAGATCGGTATTTAACGAGCCATCCACGCACGGTACTCTCTGCAAGCTTGGGAAACTCTGCTTTAAACCGAGAAACGGCGTTTGTTGTTCCACACTCGTTGGCATATTTCGCAATTTTACATTTGTCTTCCTCGCTGTAGGTGACTCTTTTGCGCTTGTTGTTGATATTTATGGCATTGTCGATTTCCAATGACACACTAGACTGGTCATCAGTCGAAAGTCCAGTTGTGTGAGTTAATGGAAGCTGCAAAGTTGAAGCTGAATTTTGATCTGAAGTTGGGTTTCTCTGGAAATATTGTAATATGGAAGACATTCTCTCACCGTATACGTATTGGTGAGTAGAGCTTTGGACCCAATCGTATGGTAAGTTCTAAATGTCAACTGTTTCACCTTACTGTTAACCGCTGTTGTTTGCAGGCTCACTTTCCCACGCTTGAGGGATATGACATACCTTAATAAAAGGAAATTAACGATCCTGTTAATTAAGGTACATGTATTAGAAAATTAACGCGACTTAAATTTACGCGAATTGGAGGGAAACTTACTCCTGAATAAAGGAAATTAACGCGAGAGAGGAGGTAAATTTTTAAAATGAAGGAAAATAACGCGATTAACACAAGGAAGCGCAGTTTGTGGGGACGACAACAACAAATGTTATTTACCTTATTTTAGGAAATGGACACTGCTTGAAATTAACGCGAATTCCTAAAATTCGCGTTTATTTAAGTCGCGATCATTATTGTAAGCATTAATTTCCGCGACATTATTGTGGAGCGTTAATTTCCGAGACCTTAATTTCACCCCAAATTCTAGAGTACTGTCATTCTTGCTTTTCAGAAGGGCGGTTCTGCACATCCGTTTCTTTGTACTTAACAGCTAAAATATCTTTCCAGACATTGATGGTCGCGTTATTTTTCTGTTATTTCGATAATTTGCTCCCTCAGCTCTTTCACGTTAATTTTCCTTTTTTCGATTGATTTTTCCCTCCAATTTGCGTTAATTTAAGTCGCGACATAAATTTCAAAGACCTTAATTTACACCAGCGTTAATTTCCTTTAGTAAGGTAAACATCTGTGCCTACAAAGGAACCAGAATTTTAGGTAATATAAATGGACAATTAAGGTCGCGGAAATTACCCTTCACTTAATTAATGTCGCGGAAATTAACGCTGACAAAAATTAACGCGACTTAAATTAAGGCGAATTTTTGAAATTTGCGTGAATTTCATGAAGCGTTTTTAAATCCCTACCATAAGGTAAATTTAATCGCGTTGTTGAAGGGGAAATCTCTCAAAATGGTGGAAGCAACATCGTCACTTCGTTTCACAACTGGATTACGAGGTTTTCATCTGTATTCAACGACAAAAGGCTGGAAACCATACCTCAAACAAAAGATTACGTTCAAAAGAGAGCACAACAATATTCACGATCGTTTTGCTGTATCAGGACTGGTAACCTTACAGGGAACTTTGGCTCCTGTAGTTGTTGGTCACCTACCGAGGGAATTGAGCCGTCATGTTTGGTACGCTTTGGAAAAAGGCGCTAGATTTACCGGAGAAGTTATTTCAGTGAAGGTGAAGAGATCTCCACTAGTTCAAGGAGGCCTTGAAGTACCTGTTACCGTATTTGTCCAGTGGCGTGATGCAAGGAGTCTGGCAATTTTGAAAGAGAGAACAGAGGAGGTCTCATATTCCATCGAGAACGATTACGTTGACGACTCAAAATCCATCTTAGCCGAAATCCAAGAAGCAGATAAATATTTTTTTGACAGCGACAGCGACAGCGACCAAGAAGCAGAAATATTGTAAACGATTTATCTTTTAATGTGAAAGTTGCGCGCAAGATAAAAAGCTATTGTTTCATAGTTGTCAAGAAATGTTATTTGGAGTGTATGAAAAATTGGGGGCCAGAAATAATGGAAATTAAAGGTCGAGGAAATTAACGCTCCACTAAATAATGTTACGGAAATGTGAGCCTCACAAGGTCGCAGAAATTAACGCCGCTAAAAATAAACGCGACTTTCCGTAAATTAACGCGAATTTTTAATTTCTTGGAGCGTTCATTTCCTAATATATAGATGAAAGCAAGCCTAAAAGCGGAGCTCCCCATTTATTTAAATTCCACTGGAGTTTACCTAGGAAAATTAAGCGTCATCTTAATTAAGGAATTTTAAATTGACGTAACTTTGATGAGCGCGAATTGGAGGGAAACTTACTCTTGAATAAAGGATATTAACGCGAAAGAGGAGGTTAATTTTTAAAATAAAGACAGAGACAATTTTCATTTTCAACACTGAAATCTTTTCTGGACCAAAATCGTAAGTCATATGCGCCAAATATCGAGCTGTTCTTCTAAAAGCAGGCATGAACTGTAAATAACGAAAACATTATACTCGTTACATTTTACATTATAAAAGATCGAAATACAGTTTGCCTAAAAGGGAAACACAACCATGTCTCCGTAAGATGCAGAATTTAAATTTGCGGAAATTAACTCTTCACTGAATTAATGTTGCGGAAATTAACGCCGACAAAAATTAACGCGTATTTGGGCGCGTTCGTTTGGGATCAATCCGGAATAAAAATAATTGGAACAAGAACATTGAGAAGCTTGAGAAGCTTAAAATCGGGCGCTTTGCCTTGAAAGGCAGGGTTCAGTACAGCAGAAACCACGAAGCAGTTACTTAAGTAGCAATCAGTCCGACTGTGTTTGTGTAAGTCACAGGGCTTGCATGAGCTGTATTAGTGTGCATAATATAATATCTAGAACGTTGTCGAGATTGCATTATTACTTAATGACATGATGGTTTCAATTTATAAATGTATCTCACACAATACAAATAAACGATTGAAGTAGACGACTAGACAATGTAAAGTTTTAAGACTTAGCAAAGTGCAGTGTATTGGTAATACTGTAAGGTGCGGTTTCACCTGAAGGTCGTGTGCTTTTCGGTATTTTCCAGGCATTGCATTGCAGTACTACAACTGTTTACCGGGGAACGACTATTGTCAAGAAAATGATCACAACTTGTTGATGAATGATTGAACATTTGTTTCATACCATTACTGTAATAGCAATTGATGAAGGCTTTTAGTCCTGAACCAAAGTATAAGGACTGGGAAATACTGAAACCCATTATCAGCCACCTTAAACGGAAATATCTTGTTGGTGTTTCAAGGAATCCAAGGAAACTTCACTCATCCCATGTATCTATGCATTGCGGTATTTTGTAATTTTTTGAGTGATTTTTGGGGATGTTTGGCAGGTGATAATTTTTTTTAAAAGAATTAGTAAAATTTAGACAACTAAGAAATATTGAAAATTTAATGTGAATTTAACATTGGAATTTGAAGTTAGAAATTGGCAGACGGACACCAAACAGTCCCGTGACATCCTGGAGTGTTTTTGCATGGGGGTCAACTGTGTGATGATGTTTCCATTTTTTTCTTCAATCCCCACTGATAAAGAACTGTTGTTGGTGTTATGTTGGTGTTATCACATGTCAAGCCTTTAACAAGGTATGAAAGAACACAAGGATTTAAATTATTCTGGTGCTCAATTTTTGCGTAACTAAAATTAATGTTACTCAAATTCCTGATGGATTCTGTCTTAAACTGTTACGAGCTTAGTATTTCCAAATTATTGCATGTCAATGTAAGGCAAGACAAGACATGCCTTGGTTCTTATGTAATTCTCTTAAAAACACATAAGATATTGACTATAATTTTGTCTGTGCTATGGCAATTCACAGTGGGGTGGTCTTGATGTGTCTTTAACTTGTAGACTGGACTGGACTAGTAAAACGCGGACTAGTAAAACGCCTCTAGACACTTCGAATTCCTTGGCCACAATCATCTTACGGCTCTCTTCAATACATAATGTCTCAAAAAAACAGTAACCTCAGAAAGAAGTCAGAAGCAAATAAGGTCGAAAGACCGAATTTGAACATATAACGGCAAATGTTCTAATGTCACGAACGTAGGAGTCGTGTAGGCCCGTCACCTTTATTTACCACATACTGCCCCCAAATTAAAACAGTACCCTCAGAAAGAAGTCAGAAGCAAATAAGGTCGAAAGACCGAATTTAAACATTTAACGGCAAATATTCTAATGTCACGAACGTAGGAGTCGTGTAGGCCCGAGTAGTAATGTACTACACTCTGAGGCAAAAAATTTTTTGCCTTAGAGATTTAGTACATAACTACTATCAGCACTGGATTCCAAAAACTGAAGCCAAATCTGAAACCAAAACTGAGGCCAAATCTGAAAAACTAAATCTGAAAAACTAAATCTGAAGCCAAAGTGAAAAACCTAAACTGAAATCAAATCTCAGAATCAACCCTAGGTCAACCCAAGGTCAAAAAATGGAAACCAAACCTTGAAGCCAAATCTATAAACTAAACCTTGATTAAATGATAAAAATAATCTTTGATTATTTTTGACAATATTTAAAAAAACTTCTTATACTCTTTTTTAAAAATCTTGCATCTTAGTGCGTTTAATTATTTCTTTTATCAAGTTGGATTCTAGTGCGTTTAAAATGAACGTCTTATATTACATTTTCAATATAATATTTTTGTATTTTTATCAGATT
This sequence comes from Oculina patagonica, assembly GCF_052425735.1. Lineage (NCBI taxonomy): Eukaryota > Metazoa > Cnidaria > Anthozoa > Scleractinia > Oculinidae > Oculina > Oculina patagonica. The sequence goes on along the minus strand of NC_135763.1, from coordinate 24,030,321 downwards.
TTTGAACATGTTTTTATGTAGGATCATATTTGATATAATACCGAGATCAGTACAAATGTTAACTAATCTATTTGATTGTTCCTTTTCACTTAATTGTAAGAAAAGTGTATTGTCTTTAATGCAATGTTTTTCTATGATATTCATCATCTCAACGAATTTTTCTTTGATGTAATTTGATGTCATTATAATATTTATTATACATTATTTTTTATATCTCTTTTATAGTGCGTTTAAAACAAACCTCGTTGACATAATGAAAATCAAAACCTAAGACCATAACCTAGGATAAACATATGAGTTTGTCTTTAATATCCATAAGAATATGTTTCAATACATCTTTCCGATATGTATTTTATTGCGCGTTTGTCATATCCAAAGCTGTATACCTTTTCCTCATATTTGTTAACAATTTGTTTACTCTGTCTTGTTATCTTATTTTCATTTACTAATGTGAGTTCTTTGATATCGCCCTTAACCATCTTAATCATATTAGTGTGATTTAGTATCTTGGAATTTTCGTGATTTAATTTGAAACCTTTAATAACGCACTTTTGCTTATTATCGCCATATATGAAACTGTAGTTTTTAGGGCCACCGCTTACGAAGGTACCTTTTATAACATCACCATCTAACTCATCTGTTAAATCGCCTAGCATATCGCCTGTTTCTATTGTCTTACCATTCTGGGATTCAATATACACAATACTATCGGTATCAAAATATAACACCTGTTTATCTAAATAGTCAAGTTTTTCATACAACATTAACCGTGCACTGCTGGTCGTGAAACATGCAATGTATATATTCGTATTATAGCTGTTATCAACAAACTGATCTTTGTAAGTGTAGCTCATTTGCACCATTTCTTCATTTATGAAATTCATGTTTAAATTATCTATTGTGTCATCTAGAACTACTTGGTAAAATTCATTTATATCAGTTACGTATTTACATTGATTCATGTTATTTCGTTGTCCAAATTTACCCCAAAGTGAGTTCAAGCACATTTTTGCAATAGCTCGTAGACCTGAATTTTCATGTAATTCACCTAATTCAATGTCTAATTTATTTTTGACTTTATTTCTGAACATCATTTCTTCTTTGTCATTTTTAAAATTATATTTTGTTGATTCGAGTTTTAACTTCAGGAATTTTTTTATATAACCTTTGAATAGATCATCGGATGACTTCTCAAAATGCCAAACCTCATATATTTTTATAATTTTATAGCCTTTTTCAATGGCCTTATTGACCTCATTTGTTGTCCATGTGCCTACAAATGCTCGTTCATTTTCACTATGTTGGCATCTTTTTTGTTGTTTTGATTTAGCACATGATATACACAGAGGGAACATTAGCTTTTCAGCCTTTTCACATTTGATTCTCTGAGGTAAAACAGGATGGTATAATTTTCTTGGGGGTAAAATTTTGCATTTTATGAATCCATACCATTTCTTATCGTATTTTTCTGGCGATATAATTTTTTCAGGATGCCCTATGGGATATTTTTTGTAGAACTGAACTGATGGATACAGGGAACAAAAATCAACATATTTACCACATTCACCTTCTTTGAATTTATACAGCAGTTTTACAGCATTTGTTCGTCCACCATAGAAAGCATCTCTCGGGTTTAGTTGGGCAATCACTTCTCTATTCCAATCATTTTTATAATATTTTTGGAAACATTTATCATTTTTTAATTTACATTCCCACATTTCAATAAGATTGTAACCAGCAGATGTTATTTTGTTATTTTTAGCTTGTGTTTTATTATACAAAGTGCCCATATCGCATTGATTCTTATTATTGATAACATCAGGTTTGTAACAATCTGGACAACCATGCCAGAAACAACCTTGAAATTCATAAACAGTATTTGTTTCCTTACAAAAACCATCAACTTTTAATTTGTTATTGATGAGTTTTTCACCTCCTGCCAAAGCATGCTGGATCTTAATATTATTTTTCTTGCTTATGTAATCAAGCCATGCAATACTGACTGCACTATGGTTTTCTGTTTGAACAACATTATCAACCACAGCTATAGTATCTTTTGGCATATAATTACCTCTGTAAATAGCCATGCACACCCCAGCAATTGTGATGTATTTTAGTGGATCGATATTTTCTTGGATCATGAAATCTTGTCTGAATTTTAACATACACCTTCTTAATATATCAACATCTGACCTACAGTATTCAATTATTTCTTTTTTGAAATCGAAAACATAATTTTCCTTTACACGTTCATCATACCATTGTAAAAATTTTTGTCTATCGTGGGTTTTCATTTGATTATACCCATAATGCTTTTTAGAAGGTATTTCTCCTATATAGTTTTGATTACAAATTTTGTTGAAATAATGTGGGAAATATCCTTTTTTCAGCTCATCTAAGCCAAACGTTTTTGGAAACGATGATAAGGGTTGTTGAATAAAATTTAAACTGTCGATTATTTTGATTCTTAATTGTGAAATTTCCATCATCATAATTTTTGCACCATTGTAAATACAGTAAGGTTTAAAACCATTATCAATACACCATTTAAGAATAAAATGGGAGTCGTACCCTTTGGAATTGTGAGCCAGAAGTGTGTATCCTTTATATTTTTCATTAAGAATACCACTACAAAAACTATTAATATCATTGAAGATTGATTCATTACCATTGAAATCATGGCCGATAGCTAAATTAACTTCATGTGTTCCAGTGTTTTGTGTACATTCGAAATCGAAAAATAAATATTTTTCATTATACGTTCTACATGAGTAGCAATAATCTTTTCGTTTTATGTTTTTATTTAATCTGCAAGGATTTTTGTTATCTTTGATGCAATTTCCACCCTTACACTTGATCTTTTTCATGAAACATTTATGTTTGCTTTCACAATAGCTATTACAATTATTACACATTTTGTAACCACATTTATGTATTTTAATATATGGTCTTAGGATGATTTGATTGCATTTTAAACATTTTGCTACACTGATACACACTGAATCATCATCATCTTTTTTCGATCGATTTCTTGTATGGTTTTTAAAGCAACTTTTACCATGAAAAACACGATTGCAGTGTTTACAGGTAACGTCTTTACCATTGCATTTATTACCGTCTGGGAAATATTTAAAGCAAGAAAGGCATTTTTGGGGGCATTTATGTTTATCACGTCTTGTATAAGCTTTTTTGCAACTATGACAGTAATATGCTACATTTAGAAAAGCTGTCATTGATTTTATGACATCAAAATGATTCCGTGTTTTGTATAAATAAATTTTGTTAATTTTACCATTATTAGCTGTATATATGATTTCATTAAACTGCTCAGAATCGATAATGTTAATCTCAATATCTAAATGTGATGCAAAGCTATTTACATCTTCTAAAGAATTTCCATAATCGTTAATTTCAACATTAGCATTATTATGAAGTTCTTTGGCTTGAATTTCTTGTAGTTTTCTGCTTTTATTGAACCCATCTTTCAACTGAGTTGTGGTGTAATTCTCAGGGTGTAAATTAGCATAAGCTGTTACAATGGCCCTAGCAAGGCATATTGAGTCGGTGTTTTTTATGGTGATAATACATTGCTTTCTATTCACTGTTTGTATTGATAAATATAATCTTCCTTTACCACTGGGTATTTTGACAGATTGAATAATTATTATGCAATTTTCTAAATCTATCTCTTTATATTCTAAAGTATTGATTATGTCTGAGAGTTGATTTAACTTGAAATCAGAAATTTTTATCATTTTTGTTGATATAGGATTATTTAATTCATCATTTAAAATTACCAATCTGAGTCTGTCATTACCTTTTAACTGTCTTTTCTTTATTGCCATTTTAACCATTTTTTCAAAAACACTAAAAATTTCATTTTTATTGCTTATAGCATTTTTACGTACATTTATTTTGAACTCATTAGTGTAAGCATTGAATTTTTTATTTTCGGTATTTCCAATTTCAGTTATTTTAAATAGAGGCTGGTCATTGGATGTTGTATCATAAATGCTGTCATCGAAATTAAATTCATTTGTGAGTTTAGTTCTTGAAATTGGATTTTGACTGCTAATCAGCTTCTTGTGTTGTTGTTTAATTTTGTTCATCATCTGTTTAAAGTGAGCTTCTCTAATTGAATTTTCCATTTGACTGAGTTGTGCATCACGTATTATACTGTCGTTTTTGTCCCGTATAGCCTTATCCAAAGTCTTATCGTTTCGATATTTATGTACTTTGTTAATCACTGCTTGTCTGGTACTCTTTTTCACCAAATCCATCCATGAAAAACCCATTTTTTTAGCATCAGCTAGGTAATCATTGGATAATTGTTTGATAAAGCTTATTGTTTTAGTTTTTGGTTTGGGTTTGGGTTTGTTTGTTGGTTTCTTTATTGGTTGAACTATTGGTTTGTTTTGGGGTTTTGGTTTGGTTACGAGTTTGGGTTCAGCCTTTGTGATGCTATCAATCAACACTAAATTACCAATACTGTTATTATTTTTGTCACCATTTTCATTTACAACGACTTTATCATCAGGAATTTCGTTATAAAATGTTCTAAATATAAAGTCTTTCACTAATATCTTTTTCTTGAGATTATAAGGGTTATCATAGTCTTTTTCTGCGATATATATATAAGGATATTCATCTTTATCAATACCCGGTTTAACTACTTTCATTTTTGGAATATTGAGTATATCTCCATCCGAAGTAGCACCAAGAGTGTTATCAACACTATTTATAAAAAATTGTTTATTGTTATGATTAATGGTATTTTGGTCCATATTATAATTAGAGATATTATTTTTAATAGCGTTTTTAGATGTGAGTACTGATGAGATCACATCTTGAGTTTTTAGCGGGTTTTTAAAATTTTTTTTTTCCATTTTTTATACTATATGAAATTATTATTTCTTTAAGTGTCTTATAGTAAAATTATTTTTTTTTATTTTTTTAATTTCATGTTTTTGAATAACTAGATATATTTATATATTTAGTCATTGTTAAAGTGCATGAAAGTGTTTTATTGTGTATTGTTATTATCAATTATTTCAAATCTATCATCATCTTCTATTGCTTTGATAACAGCATTTTTGATATGTTTTTTTGACTTCAAATGTGTCCATTTAGCTGCTAATGAACTATTATAATTACATATATCACAAGTCCATTGCTTATTTAACATATACTTAGTCTTTGAATTTTTGATAGCGTTTATTCTATCAGCGTCGTTATCATACTTTAAATTTCTTCCCATTTTCTCTTATTATACTATAAATGATATTTCTTTATATCTTTACTATAAATATATTGTGCGTTTAAAAATAACCAGTAATAAAATATTATTGGTTGTTCAAAACAACGATGGCAGTATAATGACTGCGTAACGACTTTTTAGTCTTATACAATATAAGTTACATAAACTTGTCTTTATATCACGCATGAAAAACGTATAAACAGATAATTATTTTCTTTATAATATATAATAATGGATTTGCTAAATGAAATTACAATTCCAAATGAAATTCAAACTCATATTGATAGTCAAGATGAAAAACCAAAAAGAATTACAACCGATTATCTAAAATCACCTGAAATGACTTTTATTGAAGAAGGTGAACAGATAATGTTAGATGGAGTTAAAATATTTCTACATCCGTTATTTCCGGAATTCGGTTGTACTTATAGCGGTGGAGTTGTTGATATCGAATCTGGAAAAGAGGCTGAAACTATTTTTATTAATGATGTTAAAAATGTAATTTTAAAACTTCAAGATTCAATTGTATATTACATACTGACAAAATTTATTTTTGAATCTTTTTATAATTCATATATCAATATTGAAAGACATTTTGGTATAATATTACCAAATCCTGAATTTAAAAATTATGGTTTTAATGTTAATAATTCTAAAATCGTTGATATCAAATCTAAAAAAGAGGTTGAAACTATTGATATTGATGGTATTAAATGCGTATTTTTAAAGTATGATGATTGGTATATTTATAAAGTTTATTTATGTTTTGTTGTTCAATGTTTTGATGATAGATTTTATGTATTGTAATGATCTTTTCCATGTTTTTAAAGTGTATACCTGAATACCAGAAACGACGACGGGGAAGGCCTCGTAAGGATCAACAAAATACATAATTATTCAGTTTACGGTTTTAGCCATAAGTTATAAATGATTAATGAGTACAATGTTTTTAATGACGTGATTTCTATTGACCAATCATATTTCAACAAATTTTACTCAAAAAGTTTACTCAAAAGTTTACACAAAAGTTTACTCAAAAGTTTACTCAAAAGTTTACTCAAAAAGTTTATTCTGAAATTTACTGCCAAAACAGCTGTTCCGTGAAGTTATGTGTGTTATATATATAATGCTTTGTAATTCTGAAATCCACTATGATTTAAAAATTTTAAAAGAACCTATATGCCCTTTCTGTGATCAACTATTGATAAAAGGTATCAAGGATGCTGAGCAATGCTGTAGTAAGCAGGATATGTCAAATCAAAACGGTATAAATGTTTGTATTAATTGCGGTTTGGTTCATGGTTCTATTTATTACAATGAGTATTTTGATTTTTATGAAAATATGCATAGAATACGGCGAGAATCGGTATATCATCGTAAATACCACATTGAGAATGTTTTAAACGATTTATGTATTAAAAATGGAGTTCAATTGTCTCATAATCAGCGCGATAAGATTTACAAAGTGTTTCATGAGATCGATACTATTCTTCCATCTATAAATAAAAGAAGAAAGAGGATGATCTCAACGAAATATATTATAAGACAGCTGTTTAAAATGCTCGATATCCCATACAATTTTATCTGTATTACTAAATCGAGAAAAACGCTTGAATTTTATAATCGATATTGGGCAAATATTTTAGCATTAAAATCGTCCCAGATCGCACGGATTATTCAGTAAATTTATCATCATATTTGAGTAGATACCGATCGATTATTGGACCGGTATCGCATATGTAGTCGTCAGTAGTTTTCATCATTAAAAAGATATTGGATAGTTCATATTCCCCCGTTCTTAACATGAATTTTATTGTATTAAGCAAATGCTGATAGCTTTGATAAGCAAAAATTCCATTTTGAATTTTTAAATCGAGATTCTGATGCTGAAGCCAGCCTTGTATCAATAAAGCTCCCGTGCTGATTGCAATCAGGCTGATACCACCAGTTGAAATTGAAGATACTATGCCTCCTGAAGCGAATAAAATAGCCAGCGAATTGCCTATTAATTTCAGCCTTCTAAAGCTTTTTGTAGCTTTTTTATAACACCAACACTTCTTATGGTATACTCTGTAGTATTCTTTTAATTCTTGAATTTGCGCTTGATTTAACTTGTCACTAATATGGTTCCATTTGAATATATTTTTGCGTTGTTTTGTCATATATTATTGATTAGACAATGTTTTCTTTCTATTTTTAAATCTGTTGTATAATTTTCTGATATTTTTAATCAACCGTTCAATAGTTTTCAGTATCTCATGTATTAAATTTGCAGTTTTCATATATATATATTGTTTATACAATTAAGCATTTTTTATTCGAAGAAAATACCGTTGGTTTTATCTAAAAATTGGATTTTATGATACTCTTTACCATTTATTGGATATGCAGTTTTACTAAAACCTATTCTTTTTATATAGTAACCTGAAGAAATTTGAAGGCTAGATGCATTCAGCGTATACCCCGAGAAAATTTTATCGAGACTAATACCATTGTTACAAATACCGATCCGAAATTGACTACCTATTTTAGTATACCAGAGATTCAAATAAACCCCTATGTAAACATCTCTAATTTGCTCATAAGATACATCTAAATCATAATCGAGTGATAACTGATTAGACTCTAATTTCACCCATGGAAAATCAAAACTACTACCATTGTCGAAGTTTATTTTAATTCTTTTATTATCACCGGCTTTATAGTCATATTTAAATGCCATATATATAGTCCATTCATCGGATTCAGTGACATTTTCATTTAAATTAATTTCGAAACCACTCATAAAGCCGTTTTTTGGATCAAAATCTTCTAACAATTTTGTGGGATTAAAGACAAGATTACCATTTAATCCAGACACTACAGCACCGTTACTATCTGACATGATGAAATTTGAGGCATCCGTTAGATCATAAAAATACTCGAAAATTTTATGGTAATAGCTGATGTTTCTTTTTTTATCCATTTTTAATTCAAGATCAGACTTCAAATTATCCCGAAAATTTTTTAACTGTTCAAAATTAACAGCTTGGTCATTAGTAGTAGCTGGTTTAATACCATAAATAGCCTTTGTTTTCATATCAATTGATGCGTTGAAAGCTATTCTATCATTTTCAACATAATATAGCTGATCGTATATCCTAGGATCAACGTTACTCTGATAACCTTTTATTCCATAAATCACGATATATGTTTGTAATTTTGGGACATATGCGTTCCCTGATTTCATCTTTAAAACGATATCAACATATAAATAATTATTAGGATGTTGTTGATATTTATTAATTTGTGCTATTGTTCTACTATATCCATCATAAACTCGCGTAGTTGATTTGTCGATGTTGTCGATTAATGAAACAATATCGATATCTAGACTATCATGATCTATTTCAGCTGGAAAAAATAGCTCGAAAACCATTGTGTATCGATTGATTGGTAAACTATATACATTGATACCTAATCTGCTTGAGTAGTAGCCTTTATTGCTGTCAAGTACCAGCTTACTGTCTACAACTTTCGTATTGATCTTATGGTATGAATTCGGATGATCAATTAAACTGCCTAACTCGATATCATCTTCCTCACTTAATTGATTGATACTATCGGTCATTATATGGGCAAACGTGTTTTCTTGACCAACGGAAGTTATATGACTGCTATCAACATAATCAAGCATGTATTTTTTGTTTACAGCGTCTGTATCATTGGTTGGGTTTTTTAGATGGGTTATATTATACCCACCCATATCAAGATTTGCCTCCATCATGTTACTACCGTGAATATCAAGTTTGCTTAGAATTTTTTGAGTCAAAACGCGTCCTACGACCTTCTTTAAAAAAGTGTTATCAACGTACGATTTGTCTGCTTTGTTTTGAAGGCTTTGAGCTAAGACACCTCCTGATTTCTTCGTTAAATATGTATTATCAGCGTACGATTTGTCAGCCTTAGTAGCAAGTTTGGTATCAATTTCAGTCCTTACTTTGTTATCCTCAACACTAACATAGCCTACGTTTGGTACAGATCGATCGTTATATAAACTTGGATAATACACTTCGGTATTTTGCAATGAAAGGCCGGCACAATCAAACACTGTTTCATTTCTGTTCTTTTTAAGGAAGAATTGGTTAAGATATCGTTTATTTACGGCCGTCTCGAGATCCCTTGAATAATTTTCAATTGAATCATCGATCGCAACGTCATCAGGCGTTTTTAGCCCTATTACTCTCTTTTTGTTCAAATTGAAATTACCTTCAGGCGTAACATCAAAGCCGACTCCTGGGTCACCCTTTTCACCTCGAGGGCCTTTAATTGGTGTAATATTAGTGTTATTTGATTGTAATAAACCGTTTGAGTAACTCATATTATATCAATCAGTTATATTATATTATATTTTTTCATTGAAATTCTTAGTTACGAATTTTCGTGGCTTATCAATATATAAAAAGCTAAATGGGTCTGCAGTTGCTTTATCGTATAGCTCTTTTGGAATACTGTTTTCACGGCATATTAGACTACTCTCATTAGCACTTGGGAATTCGTATATAGAGAAATGTGAACAGTTTAATCTTATGTCTTTTGGTGTCTTATAGTAGCTTTGACTCAGATATATCACGCTACAGTTCTTATGCCTTCCTCGTATAAAATAGTCGACTAATGGTTTTTGGTTTTTATCACATACAAAATCGTCAAAAATGATGATTTTCTGAGAGTCACCATCAAGGTCTCCAACGGGAATAATCTCATCATTGCGTGCTTCAATAACATCATAACCAGCTTCATTACTTATTTGCTGAAACATATCCATAAGATCTACAAACTTGGACTGCTCTAAGTTTTTTGCGTATAAATAAATTTTATCAAAATATAATAGATTGTATATCATATGCATTAGTGTGTTTGTTTTTCCCGAACCGCTTGGAGCACAAAGCAGCATCCGGAAACATTGATTTGGCATGAAATCGTATAGTTGTCTAAAGTTTGAGGCCATATCGTCTTCAGTGTCATAATTCGGTATTCTCATTATATTATATGGGTATATTATTTTTAGTTCAACAAGGTGTTCAACACGGTGTACATCAAGGTGTTAAACGCTATGTTAAATGTTGATTTTTATATTCAATTTTCATTTTTTATGTAACGTAATAATATAAAATAAAATGAGTTTACTTAGATGGAAAGATCTTGCAAAGAGTAAATCTGATTTGGGCGATAAAATCAATTATGTTAAAAATGCAATCACACAAAATAATATCGGTCAGCAGACAAGCCAACAGTCATTAGCGAAGGTATTCAAACCAGTTACAAGTAAATTAGATGAGGTAATAGAAAGTAATTTGCAGATTCCCAAAGTACCAAAAAAGCGTGTCAAAAAGGTGATGAAAGGTGAACAAGAAGGTCCAGATTACGCCCCCGAGGTTGATCCTTTTGAGGAAATGGACGTAGATAATATCTTTGAACCTCAACAACAAAAACAAATTCCAAAGCAACCACCTAGATATTCAGATGTTTTTGGAAAAGAAGGGCCTGATTATGGGACTTTTACTGAAGATGAAGGTGAGATTGTAGAAGCAGAAAGTGAAGAAGACGCTGATGATGATATAGAAGTTGAAGATGAATCAGAAGATGAAATAACACCCGAAGATTTTTATCTACCTTCTATAGACGATATCAAAACAAAATTAGTTGATAAAAAGAATAAGACAACATATTTGAAGAGTATCATTGCACAAGCAACCCATGAACGAAACAGATTAAAAGGTTTCAAAGCAAGCAATACGAAGAAATTATCAGCAAAAAAAATTAGTGCTAAAGAAGCTAAGGAAACTGGTTATCAGTTGGATAATTCAAATAAAGTTTTAACAGCTTATATTAATGATAACAAAAAGCTTCTTCAAACTATTCAAAAAAAAGGTTCAGGGATTAGAAGAAAGCATAGAGGTGGGAACGTTATATTTTTCAGTGATGTAAATCAGCTTCTCAAGATATTAGAATTGATCATCGGTGAAACAATGGCTGGAAATACGTCAGTTGAAATGCGGAATACGGGAGTTAATATATTGGACACATTATTGAAAATGTCGACAATCAATAGACCGCAATATAATAAATTGTATAATCAGTACTTTAAAGTCTAATTTATGTAACTGTATTATATATATGGATCGTGAGTTAGTATTATCATCATATAGTGTTAAAAATCAAGGGAATAACACTCCTCAAAATTTTACAACTAAATTCAACAGGCCTATAACATTGGATAGCAATTACCAATATATGATAGGTCTCAATCGTATTATTAACATGTCATTTACATGGTTTAATGTAAATCCCTCATATGGTAATCAGCTGATTAAATATAGTTCAGATAATGGGAATAAATTTGAAGACATAACTTTCCCTGCAGGTGTTTGGAATTATTCTGAATTTGATGAATATATTAAAGAGATTACTAAGACGGGGGATGATGATAACCCTATATATCCCATCTCTATTGATTTTGATTCAACAACATTCCGAGTCACAATCACTTTATCTCAAAATTATCAACTTGATTTGACGCATAGCAATTTCAACGACCTTATAGGGTTTGATAAAAAGGTATTAAAGGATGCGGTTAATATTGGTCCAAGAGTCCCAAATCTAAGCCAAGATACCGATATATTAAATGTACATTGCGATCTAGTCAATACTTCTTTAGTCGATGGCGAAGAGTCGGATATCATTTATACTTTTTCGACCAGCGTACTACAGCCGAGTTATTCGTTTACAATCGAGCCTCGTAGGGTCACATATAATCCGGTTAATAAGCAACAGATAAGTAGCATTCGGATATACATCACAGATGGGAAGAGACGGTTAATTAACCTGAATGGAGCGGATACGTCTTTTTCATTAATTTTGAAAAGGATAGAATAATATAACATAATAGTATATAATGAAACCATATGAATTCAAGAGGTTTTACCATCCAAAATTTGGTAAATTTGTATATAAGCACAAAGGGTCAGGGATTATCGTTGATAACATTTTCAAACCGATGAAGAGTGTTATGTCGTCTGTTGTTAAAAAATTTGTCAAGCCCTTAGGTAAGAAGGCGATAAAATCAGGTATTTCTCATGCAGGTGATAAACTGGGTAAAAGGGTTTCAGAAAAAGCCGGAGACCTTATAATGGAAAGGCTTAGGAATATGAGGAAGGGGAATGCAGGGCAAAAGGCACTATCCCCAATCTTACAGAAAGTAAATGCCTCACCTGTCAGACACCAACAGAAAAATGAAAGTACTGATATGATCATCAATAGATTAATATCAGGATCAGGTGTAAAAAGAAGGCGTTGAGTAAAATGAATAAAATGATTAAAAAAATTGGTACATAATTGCAAAATTATGTAACATAATAATATATGTCTTTTAGAACAAGCGAATACTTACAGAGGTCCGAGTTGGTTCGATTTCAACTCGATGATGTTATTCGAGTCCCAGCTAACGATCAGCACCAACTTAAAAACGGCTATAAGTTCACGATTAACGATAGAAGTTCATTCTACGATTGGTATAATGCGTATTTCGAGGTGCAATTCCAGGTGCAAATGTTAGCTGATGGAGCAACAACGGGGGCAAATCGTATCACAGTTATTAATGGAGCACATTCATTGATTGCCCACATGATGATTAAATCAGCAGGAAAAATCGTTTATGATACCGATAATCTCCATAAAGTTACTTTCGTTAAGAACCTCCTCGAATATAGTGACGATTTTAGTCGCTCAGTAGCAAAAAATAGTCTTTGGTATCTAGATACCGACCATAGGATAGCAAATGCTAATCAGAATGCAGGGTTTGAGGCTAGGCGACTTTTGACGACAGGTCTCAATGATGTCAATGTTGTTATACCTCTAAATCGTTACAGTTTCTTTGAAGAGCTGGAAGGTCGAATGTTACTCCCAATGCAACTCCAGTTCAATATACAGTTACAGAATGACGCCGAATTACTTCAAAAGGCCGATGATGTAGCTGATGGTCGAGTGGTCCTTAATAGATTCCTTCTATGGGTCCCAAAATTGACTCCAAAGGACAGCCTATATGATAAGTTTGTTAGTTCCTTCTTGGTAAAGAACACTTGGACGTATATGCGCGAAATGTATGAGGTTTCCGCACCAACGAATAGCAGTGGATTCTTCCAGATCTCATCCAGTATTGATAATGTTAAGGCTATCTTTGTATATCTACAACGAGCTAAATCAAACAATGCAGATGAAAATCCCTATGAATTTGATACCTACAATATCAATCTTGACCGTGGGAATGGTAGTTATTTGACAACATGCCGATTGGAATACGGCAACGGAGTGTTTTATCCTGAGACCGAATATGATAGTGAGTCCAAAGTTAGGATCTTCAATGATTTGATGTCTTATGGTATGAGAAAGAATGATTACAACAGCGGTACACAACTCAACTTGGCAAATTACAACTCTCTCTATCCTATTATCTTTTTTGATTTATCATATCAAGCAGAGCGAGTAACTAGAGACCCAAAGCAGTTGATCTTCAGATATAAACTAAACGCTAATAGTGCGGGAGATAGTCCTTTCAACGTCCATGCTATCGTTCTTTATGATGAGACAATCGTCATTGACAATGTGGGGAATGAGCTGGTTATTGTATAAATCAATCAATTGAATATTATGTATAAACCATTCTATTTTGTATACGTTTTATAAACAAGAAATTATATAACATATAATATATATACAAGTAATGACAACTTATCACTCTCATAAAGTGAATCTGTCAGAAGGACAGCGAAGGAAGCTTTTGACTGCTTATAGAAATAAAAGTGAAATCACAATTCGATTAAGCAATTCAGATCTGACTGGCAATGATAGTTTAATGTTAACTCAACGTCAAATCAATAAATTAAATAAGGCTAAGAGATCCGGTGTTGGATCTGATTTAAAAAATCTCGAAGACACAAATTCGAAAGGTTATAAAGGTTGGTCATGGAGCACCGCGTATTGGTTTTCCAATGATTGGAATTAGTGCTCCGAAAACGAAAACAAGATCAAGAAGGTCAACAACTAACAAATCAACAACTGATAACACTTCAAAGAAGGATGGGGGAAATATTAGACTACCAAGTAAGAAAGATGTATTAGCTTACACACCGCCACCATTCATTGGTTCTTGGGATGAATATGATAAATTTCTTAGAACAGGTGGATTGGTGCTTCCAAAAAAAAAGATCTTAAAACCGAAAAGAAAGTAAGAAAGCCAACATTCCATAAGAATATACCAATGAGTAATTTTGATTTAATAAACTGGTGTTTATATTTGAATATACCGATAAAAAATGTACTAATGAGAGACGAGACTGTGCCACATAATCACAAATTAGGAATATTTATTTACAATCTCCAACCGTCATATCTGAGTGGTAGTCATTGGGTTGCAACTTATGTAAAAGATAAGGTAATCAATTATTTTGATAGTTTTGGTATGCCTCCATTTCAAGAAATAGTCGATCACGCAAAAAAGAAGAATTTAACATTGCTACATCAAAACAATCAGATACAGAATATAAATACAACCACATGCGGATACTTCTGTTTATACTTTTTGAATGAGATGAACCATGGGAATACGTATTCTAATTTGTTGGAAGTGTTTGACATATATGACACAATGAAGAATGAGAAATTCATTCAACATTATTTCAGAAATATATAACTTATATATATAATGGTTAAATCGTATTGCGTAAAGCAGAAAAAACAGACAGAATGCGTACCAGAAAGTGAAAAATATGTTCAAACCAAAAATGGGCGACTTATGATGAGATGCATTTGCTCTGAATGTAAAAGCGTTAAAACCCGTTTTGTAAGCAATAAAAAAAAGACACAAGGTCGGGGAGTTGGTCAAACCATCAACAAAAAGATCGGCAATAAGATTCCGGGGTTTCAACAAGCTCAAGACGTAGCATCTTTCATCATGGGCGCTACCGGAGGTGATAAGAAATTGTTTGATAAATACTGGAGTGGTGAAATTGCTAAAGGGGCTTTTAACAATAAAAATGGATTATTTTCAAAAAAGTTCTGGACATCTCCAAGTGAACACCAAGATCCTTCATGCTCTGGTACTATTTGGGATAAGAAATCTAAAAAATGGCGAAACACATACTGTGATTAAATATCTAATGTATATATATATATATATATATATGTGTAAGTCATACTGTGTTTCATGTAAAAAGAATACTGAGTCAATGAATTCTAAAAAAGTCAAAGCAAAGAATGGCCGTCTTATGGAAAAATCAAATTGTTATATTTGCAGTAAAAAGAAGAGTAAATTCATAAAAGGTGGGGCTCTTGCACGTTATAAAGGCCCTTCTACTGTTGATAAAATAGCCTATGTAGCATCAAATTTCGTAACTCCATCACCTAGCTTTGCTTCAATGGCAAGACTTTTAGCAGGGCAAGCTCTCAAAGGTGTAAAAGACAATGTTGATTACTATAAAAAGGGTAAGGGTCTTGATATTCAAAAACACTTATCAAAACTTGGAGAACTACACATGAGAACACCTACAGGAAAAAAGTACAATTATTGTGGACCTGGAACTAAATTAGAAAAAAGATTAGCATCTAACGATCCTAAATATAGAGATCCAATAAACAATCTAGATAGCATATGCCAACAGCATGATATTGATTACAGTAATTCAAAATCACTAGCTGATAAACATAAGGCAGATGATCTTATGCTTAAGAGAATATCAAAAATACCATTTAAAGACCGTCCATGGGGAACAACAGGGGTACAAGCTTTAATCGCTAGTAAAAGAAAAATCGGATTGGGTATAAAAAAAAAAAAGCCAAAAAACGTAAAAAGCCGTCGGGTGAAGAAAACTGGCAAGAAAAATTAGCTGATGAATTACACACGCAAATAAAGAGGAACTTTACTCGACGGCGTGTTATTGTGAATCATATTGACGAAATATGGTGTTCGGATTTGGTTGAAATGCAACAGTTCAGTAAATGGAACAAAAGCTACAGATATCTTCTCATGGTACTGGATGTTTTTAGTAAATATGGTTGGATAGTGCCTTTGAAAGATAAAAAAGGTGAAACAGTAACTCAAGCATTCAAAACAATATTCAAAGAGGGGCGTAAACCACAATATCTTTGGACTGATAAAGGGAAAGAGTATTACAATAAAAATATGAAGGAGCTTTTGGAAAAGAATGGTATAACACTATACTCCACCGAGAACGAAGAGAAGAGTAGTGTTTGTGAACGATGGAACAGGACAATTAAAACCCGAATGTGGAAGCAGTTTACCGCACAAGGCAATACTATGTATGTTGATATGTTGCCCAAATTAGTGAAGCAGTATAATAATACCAAACACTCAAGCATTAAAATGACACCCGTAGAAGCATCGAGGAAAAAGAATGAAGGCTTAGTATATTTCAATTTATACGGTGATATGAAAACATCAAAACAGAAACCGAAATTCAAAATAGGTGATAAGGTTCGAATATCGAAGTATAAAAGAAATATTTTCGATAAAGGGTACACGCCAAACTGGACCGAAGAAATTTTTACAATCGATAAGATACAATACACTAATCCTATTACTTTCAAATTGAAAGATCTCAATAATGAAGACATACAAGGAAGCTTTTATGAACCTGAACTGTTAAAAGCAAAACAGGATGTATTCAGAATTGATAAAGTCATTCGGAGGGATTATAAGAAGAAACAAGCTTTAGTGAAGTGGAAAGGATATAATGATGATTTTAATAGTTGGATACCAATGAAGGATCTACAACATATATAAAATTCGTGCTTATTGACTTAGGCATCTTGAATCAATTCTGAGAATAAAAGTTTATTTTATGACAAACGTTTATATAAAAGTTTGTATAAAAGTTTATTGTAATATGATTGGTTAGTTAATATAAACAATAGAACATTCGAATCTATTGTATTGAACCAAATATTATGAAACCATGACAATAATGCAGATGTTTAACCTTGAACTATAAAATATTAATCACCATAATTTTAAAAAAGTCATAAATATATATAAAAAATAACGAATCACAAGAAATATATAACATTAAAAATTTACCATAACTGTCGGTTAAAAATATATAAAAATTTCTAAAGTATATATATAAATGGTTGAAGTTCGAAGATATTTTACTGAAAAAGACAAGATGGATGCAAAAAGAAGGTCCAAGACTTTATATGCATCTAAAAAGGAATGGTTTTGTGTCATTTGCAATAATTATAACTATAAATTATCCGGTAAATGGAGACATCTTTTGACACAAAAGCATATTAATAACAGCATCATTTACAACAAAAAATCAGATTAAACGCACTAAGATGCAAGATTTTTAAAAAAGAGTATAAGAAGTTTTTTTAAATATTGTCAAAAATAATCAAAGATTATTTTTATCATTTAATCAAGGTTTAGTTTATAGATTTGGCTTCAAGGTTTGGTTTCCATTTTTTGACCTTGGGTTGACCTAGGGTTGATTCTGAGATTTGATTTCAGTTTAGGTTTTTCACTTTGGCTTCAGATTTAGTTTTTCAGATTTAGTTTTTCAGATTTGGCCTCAGTTTTGGTTTCAGATTTGGCTTCAGTTTTTGGAATCCAGTGCTGATAGTAGTTATGTACTAAATCTCTAAGGCAAAAAATTTTTTGCCTCAGAGTGTAGTACATTACTACTGGCCCGTCACCTTTATTTACGATTGACTGTTGATTTCTGGACGGGCCCCGTTCTACCTCGTGCGAGCAATACAAACGACTGCACTCAACAGACGTCAAGTAGTGGAAAGAAAGAAATATATGCACACAACTCATAGCATCAATCCCGTTGTTTTAGTAGGGGTTTGCAGAACGAACATGTGCTATACTGCAAAAACATCTCCACGCTAAAACAGACCATAGAGTGCTCAAAAAAGCTAGAAATATGCCGTCGAAGAAACACACAAGAGCTTCAAACACAAATTGTTTCGCTCGCTAAACCGTTTAGTTTTATCCGATTTACAAGCGCTTGTTTTACAAGTCCGCGTTCTACAAGTCCGTGCTTAACAAGCCCTCGTTTTACAAGTCCGCGTTTTACAAGTCCGCGTTTTACTAGTCCTCGTTTTACAAGTCCGCGTCTTACTAGTCCGCGTTTTACTAGTCCGCCTTTTACAAGTCCGCGTTTTACCTGAGTCCGCGTTTTACTAGTCCGCGTTTTACAAGTCCACGTTTTACTAGTCCGCGTTATACTAGTCCGCGTTCTACAAGTCCGCGTTTTACTAGTCCGCGTTTTACTAGTCCAGTCCAGTCCACGAAATACAGTATGCCAAAACTCCCCGCCCTCTAAAGATAAGTCCTTGACGGTTCTTGTCGTTTTTCGGTGCCTATTCATCTTCGGCATCTTTCTCATCCACCTCTCGTTCTGTCCTGTGTCTGTCATCACACGAAAGAAAAGCTGATTCTCAAAAAATCTGCCACAAAAGGAAATTGACAAAAACAATATGAAAACCATATATCGAAAGTTTCTTATTCTAAAATTTTATCATACGTCTTAATTCAGAGCTACAAAGAAGTTCCTCCTTTTGAGTTATTGATACTGTTCTTACAGTACCTCTTTCCACTAGCGAAATTTTACAAAATTCCTTCGCGGCGAAAAGGTAGCGCGAATCCAGAATAGACCTCAATCGAGAGTGGGTTAATTCTAGATTACTATTAATTAACTATTACAACATTCATTTTTAAAATAGTTTCCCAAGCCGACTAAGCTAACTAAACGTCGAGTGTATCTTTCAGTAAACAAAACATGCCGTTATGACGCCGGAAATCCAGCTCACGCATACTATACCCCGTGACTCACGCAAACCTCCGACTTACGTGCTACTACAGTCATTCCTTTCTAAACATTTTTTTTTGACCACCACCGTACCTTTCTACCCAAAAAACTCATGAAACCGCCCGGTTTTAACCTGTTTTAACCTTTCAAAAATTAGAGCGTTCGAAACTAAATAAGATCCGTAATCACAAACAACATACAGCCGTTTACCAGCACTCTTTAAAACTCCTGAAACCCTTCAAAATCAGGCAAAATAAATCTTTGAAATAACCTTTATCAATGTTTCTTATTTTTTATTCAGTTCTATAAAATGCCTTTCATACACTACTGTCAAACAAAAATTTCAATTTCCTCAAAGTTTCAAGACAAAAGAATAACAAATATTTCGTGCACAATGTAATTTGATTAAGCCAATATTATCACGTCTAAAAATACTTCAAGCAATTCAGTGAAAACCCGTTTTTTTTTTTCGTATCAACGAAAACCACTTTCGAATAATCAATACATGAAAATAACAATAAGATCAAAAGGAAGAAAGGAACCTTTCTAATTATTTGAAGACTTTGAAAGCCGTGATATTATGCATCCAATCCGCGATAAAATTTAATTACAACAAAATCCAAGTTCTCATTTTGAATTCCATTTTTTTCAGTTGATACCTTTATCCAACTTGTGAAAAATTCCATTCAAGTTCCTATTAATACTGTACATTCCCAATGTTTTGCTCAGGTCTTCAAAAGCGTCTTACTAACCAAATCTAAAATAATTCCAAAACATGCTGTACAAACATTCTACTCTTTGTGACAAACGACTTGACGACCAATTGTTCAGAAATGAAAATCGACACAGTTCTTGCTAAATAAAAAAAAAATGTTTTACGGCGGAGTCAGGCTCAAAAAATATACCGCAAGATCACACCCCCATTCATAGTCAGAAACCAGCAAACCATCTAGTTTGCTAAAAAAAACACTGCGTGACATCAATGACGTTACCTTTTTCATTTACAAAAATAACTTTAACTTGTCAAAGTAAGTGCAATTTCACAATGGTGAATATCAGTACAGTATGGGGCCCAGTTCTCGGCCGGGTCCAGTTCTCGGCCACTTTGTGTTTAACGCGTTTTTTCACACTCCAGTTGAACCAAAAGAAAAAGGTATTTCCTTCAAACGATAGACTGATTCATGTGCTTTAAGTATCTTGAGTTTGATCGTTCAATTCGATATAGAAAGCTCACACGTCGAGTTTACGCGGAGGTAGGTGAATTTGCATTCCCGAAAAAGTTGTTTGTTTACGGCTCCAAATTCATGGATGTAGTTAAATTCGTATTTTATCCAAAAGCTCCCCACCATACGAGCTAATTTTTGGCATGTGAAACGTAGAATAATTCAGCTTTCTGCTTTAGTTAACTTTTCGTTGAACCGTTGTATTTTTTGGTCTTAATTTACTTCGAAATTTTTTCTTGCGACGTTTGCGTATTTGCCAGTTCTCGGCCACCCTGCTCGCTATCACAGCTTAGCGCTTGGTTTTTAATATAATTTCATCTGCTGCTGCCAGAATGAAAGAAATAAATGTTTTAAAAATAAAGTTCAATCTTATCTCTAAGTTTTGAGCTGACTCTTGTCTTGTCTATTATTTCTACAACACCTAAATCTTTCAAGACCTTTTCACTGCAAAATAAACCATCTTAATGCACGGGTCACACAATGCGGTTTTGTCAGAACCTGCACATAGGCAACTAGGCGCGTTAAAATCCTTCTTTTCTAAAGTAAAACAAAGCATCATAAAAATAATTTGGGATCGATATAGTATAAATAGGTTTACAGAGTGATTTTATGACTGTGAAAATTAATTGAGCATTTTTTTACAGATAATTACGCACAAGCTTTTTAGTGGCCGAGAACTGGGCCAAGGTGGCCGAGAACTGGGCCCACAAATGGAGCTTTTATTTTTATTATTGCTCGGGCAAATTAATTTTTGACCGGTCGATAGCTTTACACCAAAAAGCTGAATAATGTAGCTAGCTCTGGGAGAAATTTCAGGTTCCTGCGGTTCTTCTGAGGTAAGAAATACAAGTTTACGTCAAAAGTGGCCGAGAACTGGGCCAAGGTGGCCGAGAACTGGGCCCACAAATGGAGCTTTTATTTTTATTATTGCTCGGACAAATTAATTTTTGACTGGTCGATAGCTTTACACCAAAAAGCTGAATAATGTAGCTAGCTCTGGGAGAAATTTCAAGTTCCTGCGGTTCTTCTGAGGTAAGAAATACAAGTTTACGTCAAAAGTGGCCGAGAACTGGGCCCCATACTGTACTTTGCCCCGTAAGCTTTTTTCTCTGTCCTTCCGCCGAAGCAAAAAAACACAACCTGATTACACATTAACCCAAAAGTCGACCAAGTGTGCCTGCAACGATTTCCTGTCAAAACTAAAATGAAAACCATTGCGGTATGCGTCACCCGTAGCGGTTTTGTAGCAACCCCAAGCTATCCCCGTCTTTTTGGCCGCGCCAGGAGACTACGCTCTAGGACGACCAAAGGGTAAACTATAAATCGGCCACGCCCGATTAATAACGCGATTTAGCGTTCGATTGGTTGCTCTTCCTATTCCAGAATACTTGGATTTTCATTTCGGCTATTCTGCCTCAAGGAGCAGAATATTTTCCGAAATGTATTCTTATTCAAGAATATTCCCAAACGAACGCACTCTTAACTTAATTAACGCGTGATTTTTTTTCAGTTCGCGTTAATTTCATGGAGCATAAATTTCCTATAATAATATACAATGTTTTTATTCTGATAAATCAGCGGTCAAAGCACTAATGCATGCGGTGGCCCATAGGTGCAAGACAAATTAAAATCGCTCACAGTACAATAAAAACATTAAGGTCTCGATGCAGAACAAATTAAACTCATAGCACTTAAAATTGCTTAAGAGTTAACGCACTAAGGCAAAGGCACTAAGGCAGTGTGTAGTGTCGCTCAGTAATCTTACCCGTTGTCTGTATTTTGTCTTGCCCTGTGAGTTTTATTTGCAGTTTGTAATTTCCTATTCTTATAACCCGGACAACCTCATGCCCAGACCTAATCCGTGCGAACGGGCATACATGTATGTTCGTACGTACTGGCGACCCCCAAAATTTATCGGTTCGATGGGTTTACCAATTATTTCGCTTAGTTATGGATGCTCCGCTTTAATAAGGTTAATGCACTAGAAGCTTACACTTAGTCTTTTAAATAAAAACTTCGCCAAACTCGAAATAAATGAGGTTTCAAGGTAAACAACACCTCACAAAACTGATTTTCAGCAAAAGAACGAAAATATTTTCTCCGGAAAGTTGGACGAAACATATCATTGAGGAATTGTTACTGTCTGACTGGTTTGTCACAACGCTTGCAGACTTTGTGTTGGTGAGGAGTAACTGCAACATTTTGAAGAGGTATTTGCCGTTGACGCACGTTCTCCAAACGGTGTTGTATGATTTTGCGGATACACTGGCAGGCAGTGCAACATAGGATAAAATTGGGGGCTGCCAAACCAAATGCAACGAAAGCGATGTAATCTGTAAGCTAGTTTCTATGGTAACATCTTTCTGGCCAACCATATCACCTATCTTCCCTATGGCTGAACTAAGCTGGCTATCATAATATTAAAACAGCTTATCAAACTCGTTTATCATAGTGAGGTTGATGAAAATATGAGGAGGAATATATAAGAGTGATCCATGATGCAGTTGTAGGGTATCCATGTCACCGCCACCGCCAAGGGGTTGGGTAAGACTGTTCCAAAGATGCTCGAGATTTCCCACAAGTTTCTCGAATTTCTTAAAGTTTCTCGAGTTGCTCCAAAATCCAAAACATTGCTTTTTATTAACAGAATGTCTCCAAATATTGCTTATTTCACGTTTAAGGTGATTTCTAAGCATCCAAAGCATCTTAATAACATTTTAAGGCCAAAATGGTTGAATAACAAGGATTTCTTTCACTGAGAACAATCCTGAAGATATCGATGACGACGTGTTTGCTGACGAGTTTTTAATAGTGCTGAATGAACCCAAAGTTAAAACATCTTCGGACCTTCCACGAAAATCTTCTGCACGTTCGTATGGCCTTCTAATTACACTCGGTGAGTCTTCGAAAATCTTCGGTCTAGAAATTGCTCAAAATACAAGAAGTTGCTCGAAAGGAAATAAAGTCGCTCGAAATATGAAAAGTTGCCCTGAAAAGTTGCCGAGCATCTTTGGGACGCCCTAGGTTGGGGGGGGGGGGGGGATGGCGGAGGAGAGGTGCTCAACGAAGTTTTATCTTGGGCGGCTCCGCCCCGTGGTCGAAATCCTTACCTTTAATATACCACTTCTGAAAAAAGGTAATCCTTTCATAGAACTTCAACAGAAAAGAGTAACCCGTTCAAATGCCTACAGTAGAAACACTACCCTTTCTAAACTTTTCACTTGAGTAACCCCTCAAAATACTTCTGTGCTGGTTCGATGCTCTTTTTGGGAGATCAAGGGAGGGCGCTTATCAATTTTTTTACGTAAACATCTGAACGTGTAAAACGAAAGAGTGATCTTTCGTTCAAAGGAATTGCGCCCTCACATTAAAGTATCAGTCAAGACACTTATAACACCAGCTCCTTTGTAGTGTAAGATTGATTTAAGGAAGGTGAACCTCGGATGATTTCAATGTACTCTGACCGCGCTTAAATTAAATAGAAATGAACAGGCGCGCGTATTGGAATTGGGGAGATTACTTAACAGGAGCACTAGCTTATTGGAATACATTCAACCTTCTCTTAACGGACACCTCTTTAAGACGAACAACTGGTGTTGGTCCCATCCCTGCCGTTTTTCAGTCATTTTACTGTAACTAAACTCCCTATAAGACGGACACTTCTCCAAAACGGACAGTTGGAGCCGGTCCCGACGGTGTTCGTTGTAGAAAGAGTTGACTGTAGGGGTGCTTATTTGAAAAAGATGACAGCCAGATGAAAACTACGCTAGAAGTTTAGAAAATATGTGATCAGTTGTGAAGTGAAAATCAGCATTGGTGCTTGTGCTATGACAAGAACACTATGTGAGTCCATGTGATTGCCATTTCAAACACTGCTACTTAAGATCAAGGCGAACTATAAGCATGAAACTTTGTAAGAAAATTTTCAGTAGTTGTATCGAAAAAACCTTTGTGGTATAAATGGTTCAGTTTTTAAAATTTCGATGACGTCAAATAAAAACACTCTTTTTTACAAAGTAATAACTGAACACTTCAAATAACCATCCCATTTTCAAGTCAGCTGTCAAGTGTCAACAATTGTACTATTAATTCTTATTAAATCACACAAACAAAAGTACTAGTACCATAGGAGTTTTTAAACTCTTGAGATAATGTGCCATGTACGCGTGTGCGTTCTAAAAAATATTCTTAAGGAATATTTAGTACTGGAATTAAAGTACGTGATATATTTTTGGCAATGATCAGTTTTTGTGGTTTTAAAGTTCTCAGTGATCACGTTCTAATATTTATCACAATATAACAAAAGATCTGAGCTAAAGGGATAAAAATAAATGATTTTGAATAGTTTTTAGCCTTACATTTTCACGATAGAACAATATCTAAATTCACTATACAATATCAACACATTGTGGTGTGTTGTTCAACAAAAATGTCATTTCATTGTGAAGGTCCGATTCCTCGGACTCTCAATTTCTCAAAACCTCCCGATAAGTCGAATTAAAAGTCTTTTCCCTTGATTTTGCCTCAGTTAGTTGAACACTGTAATGATACCCCGATTTCTCGAACCAGTTTTCGTTTTCGATTTCCTTTGAGGTTGGAGAAATATGGAATCCTTTGTAGGAGATACTGGCTTGATGTACGACATGTTCTGCAACATTGATTACCGCAACTAAAAACAATAAGTGTGTGGTAGTCGTAAGGTCAATATCATGTAAATGTCATGAACTAAAGAAAAAATAGGTTTATTTTGTTCATCAGTTAGAGTCATTCTAGCAGGGACATTCAGTTATCTAAAGTAAATTTTAAAAGAAGATAAAATAAATTGCTTTTTCTTCGCCTCTTTTCTATTTATATTCACTTTTTATAAATTGCGTGCAAAAAGTAAACGTTATGTTTCCTTGTCTTTTAGTAACATCTTTTTTTAGGATTTACTAACAGTACGTAGTTCCTGAGGAATTAGAAAATGTGTGCCGGAACGCGACTAATCTCATTGCTGTCTTACTTACGTCTACTGATGGCACCTGACTTTCCAATAAATCAAAGTGACAGGTTAGCTTTGAATAGTAAAAATCTCCATGAACTATTTCAGCTTGATCTTTTTCTTAATCAGGCAGACCACACTTTCATCTAACCTCGTGCACAAGTAAAATTGAATCGACCCGTGTTATTCTTGTTTCATGAAGAATCTCTTTAAATCTCTTCACATATTGACCAAGTTCCGTCATCAGTGTCAAGTAGCCTCTCAAACGTGACGTAAGATCTTCTTTTCTTTAGCACAACTCAAATGTATTACGTTGAACCACACGCATTCAACGTTGTGTGTTGGCCACGAAAAATAACGTTCAAATCTTAGTCGATAAAGAGAAGCTAGCAGAAATGAAGTTAGGAATTCTTGTTATTACTTTGGTGCTGTTATTTAACGCAGGTATGATAAGATCAATTATTAATTAATGTTTGTACAATTTTAACTTAGTTAAAGTGTCCCAGGTATTTTCCTCAAAAATCATAAAATTGTCTTCAGTTAGATGAAAAGATCCTTTGGTAGTAATTTTTAAGATAACATTACCATTTTAAAGTACGTTCTTGTATGAGTTTATTACACTAATTTTGTTAAAATGATCGAAATGTCAAAATATTTTTCATAAAACTTTTCGCAAGTTTTGTTGCCAATGCAATGAAACGACTGAAAAAAATTTGCAAGCCGGCGAAATCAACATCAGCAATACGCGAAATTGAATTCCGTCGCTGTTAGATCAGGTTCCCGGCTGAATTGAAAACGGTCGACTACGTTTCAACTTTATATTTTTCACCAATGAGAACAAAATTTCTAGATTTTTGGTTGGAATATTTTCCGTTTTGGGCAATGAGCATTCAAAAAGGAGCGTTGGAATAAAGAAATGATAGGCGTACAAACAAATACCTTTTAAATTAGCTCCAGTTTCTCTAGTTATTTCGCTTTTGTCAAATTACTGTATCGAATGTAATTTTAATTTATATCTCAGCACTAAAGACGTTTCCACTCAACTAGTTAAACCTCTGAGCAGCTGACTCAAATTATTCGTCTGAAGTCTAAAAGGAAACATGCTTTTCAGATATTTTCATTACTGTCATTTGATGTTAAAATTGTTGAACACGAGTGCAATATGCTTTGCAGGAGACAGACATCTACTGTTGCTACTTGACTGTTTATTTACATATTTTAAAGAATTGAGTTTTCTGATTTCCCTCTGAAAATGGCCTACGGGCCTGGACAAGCAAGAAAGCCATCATATGTATCAATTGTTTTGAATTTTCATGAAATGTCATTAAATTTTAATAGAAGTTCTGTTTTTTTAAGGTGCACTCGGATACTCCTTCTGCCTGCATTCTAAGAGCGTCTGCCTCCTTCCTAAGGATCCAGGCCCCTGCAGGGGATCCTTCCCGAGATACTACTTCGATAAGTCCAGCGGTCAGTGCAAGAAGTTTATTTATGGCGGTTGCCGTGGAAATGGAAATAACTTCCTCACACTGAAGGATTGCGAGACAACATGTAAGGATGTAAAACTTGATAATAGATAGGTGGGGGGGAGAAATGTTTGTTTGGTTTTTTTGGGTCTTCGCCGATGGGGGGTTAAAAAATCGCCCCCCCTCCCCCCAAAAGGAAAAAAAAAAAAAAAAACCCCCGCCCCCCCCCCCTTTTCCCCCCCTCCGGCCAACAAAAATATATTTTTTTCGAGTTTTTTTTGGTTCCCTGGATTTTCTGTGTCGTTTGTGATTGGTCAGAGTAAAAATTTTGGTTTTGGTTTTGGTTTTACGACACTCAATGGAAAACTGCTCTAATAGCAAATATCGATAGGTATTGGTATGTAGCCGTGCAATTTATTAATGGACCTTTTGAAAGTCGTTTTAGTTGAGATATATAAAACCTTGGTCATAGAGCAAGCTTTAATAAAGCTAGAGTCGAGAGCCTGACAACGAAACTCGTCAAGAAAGGTCGTGAGCCTTGTAATAAGGCGTGACAGTGGAATAAACAAGGAAAAAGGAAGAAGGCCCACACCCCAAAGAAATAAGGTCGATAAGAGAGCAAAAAATTAATAAAGTAAGAAAGCCTGAGAAAGGCAGAAAGTGAGAAAGTAGTAAAGTGTGAAATATAGAAAATAAGAAAGTATTTTTTTATTTATTTTTATTTTTTTTTTTTATTATTTTTTTATCTTTTATAATTATTATCTTATTTTCTTTATACTATTTATACCATCCAAGAAAATTGAGAAAATAGGAAACTAAGAAAGTAAAAAATTACGAAAGTTAGAATGACAGAAAGCGAGAAAGAGGGAAATATGAAAAGGATAAGAAAGTTAGAAGGTAAGGAATTTTCTATAACACTCCCTAAACGTAAGTATACCGAGAACAAAAGAAGGAATTTAAATACTTTACCATGCTTCAATGCTATATCCCTTCTTATTGCATTTAGAAAACGTTATTCACTCACGAAAAACATTCACTTTTTGTTGTCTCCATTTAAGGTACGTGTTATTTTCCCAAGGATATCGGGCCGTGTGACGGATATTTCCCAAGATATTATTTCAACTACTGTACTCAAAAGTGCGAGAAGTTTATTTACGGTGGTTGTGGTGGAAACAAAAACAACTTCGTAAGCATCACCGACTGTTACAAAACATGTCCATGTAAGTTTTTTCCTCTTCAATACTGACAGTTGGTTACGTAGTTTTTTGCCTATTTAGCGAACATTAAATCGATTTTTATAAGTACTAATCAGATTGGGAGTTTTTAATAGTCGGCCACTGGGTTGTGCTAACATTACATGAAACATAGCCACGTGAGATGTGCCAGCTGGTTTGAAAAGAAGTTACACACACCAGCAAACAAACATTCAAAAAAAAAGAAACAAACAAACAAACATGAAAGTCTAAGTGATTCAGTAAACATCCGCATATAAGAACCTAAGATTTTGGGTTTGAGGTTGATGCGTTTTTTATATATCAGGAGTTAAGATGTGAGAAATCAGCCTGAAGATGTTCTTTAGAGGGATAGGGGGCATGGTGCATACAAGAGAGGTGTCGCATTTTTGGTGCTTCAAACAAGATAAAGAAGGGCAGCATGAAATATTTTTGTTTTAAAGAGGAACCTGTTTGATTTATCAGACTGAATTGATTCTTATTTAATATACAATCTTCGTTCACTGTCCAAAATCCACGCGCGCAATTGGTTAAAATAGATCATGTGATTTTGCTTTACCTGTCGTCAGCAAACTCCGACAGTGCAGTGTTGACAATAATGCACAAAAATCGTGCATTATTGAAAACGTCTTCAGCTTCAAAGCTTGCAGAAGTGGAAGAAAAATATATTCTTCAAATTATCAACGATCCAATGCCAAACAAAATCGAAGAGGATAACAGTTTGAAGCGCTTTCATGTTCAAAGGTAAATTGCAGCTCAATAAATACATTTTTATGTGCGATTTACTTGCTTGTTGCTTGATTGTGAAAGCCATCGATCGCGACTTGCTATGAACGACCACAGCTGATGAACGATTTTATGAACCATTTTAAGCTTTATCTCTGTACAATTTATTTGTGATTTTTATATTATTGATTTAATCTCGTGTAATTATGTTCGACTACACTTCTTATTATTGTTTGAAGTTCGTTAAGTCCATGACCGCTTGCAGTGTACTCAGATTGTATATTAAAAGGGTTAGAGTCTGTCCGTTCGTGTTTTGTTGACAAATACACGCACTTGCTGGCCTCACAATGAACTCGAAATTTTCAATACTGCACTCGGCTACGCCTCGTGCAGTATTGAAATTTCTCGTTCATTGTGCGGCCAGCGCGTGCGTGTATTTGTCAACAAAACACTCACAACAGTCTCTAACCCATAAATACAACATGTATGTGGTGCTTTATTAGCAAAATTTCAGCCTGAAGGTTCTTAATCCACTTGTTTTTATATGCGGGTGTTTACTGTACATGTGTTCAACGGTTTTTTTTTTACGACTGCACACGCATAAAATCCACAATCGGTACCGTACTATTTTGCAGGCAATCAGTTCCTGGAAATCCCACCTGTTAACCTGGACTCAATATGCTACCTTCCAAAAGAAGTAGGACCATGTAAGGCGCTCATACCTCAGTATTTCTACAACAAGTGTACTCGGAAGTGTGAGCTGTTCTTTTATGGCGGATGTCTTGGCAACAAAAACAATTTCAAGACACTGAAGGAATGCAACAGCAAGTGCTTTTGTAAGTCATGTTAACAGAACTAAATTGAATTTATACCACATTCACGACAGCAAAAGATGTTTAGTCAAAGCACAGGCGGCCCAGACGTTGTATTCGATTTAGGTGATTATAAGACAATGTATGAGAATACTTTGAAAATTGCTCTAAATAGTTCTTGTATGAAAGATTTGAATAAAAATGTTTTACCTTATGTTTATCTTGCGTTATTTTGACATTCTTGTGCGGAGGGGTTTAAAGCCGTTTAGATGAGTTTTTCTTTCTGACGTTGTGCTTCCCCTTCATAAAGAAAAACTCGTCTAAACGGCTTTAAACCCACTCCAGAAGCACAAGAATGTCAAAATAACGTAAAATAACGTAAGGTAAGACATTTTTATTCAAATCTTTCATACAAGTACTATTTAGAGCAATTTTCAAAGTATTCTCATACATTGTATTATAATCACCTAAATCGAATACAACGTCTGGGCCGCCTGTGGTCAAAGACTGAAGACACTGAATATTACATAACCATAGGATTCAAACAGGAGTAAAGCTCTAACTCGTGCTTTCATTCTGTCAAATGTAGGTCGACATCAGTTAGCAACTTTAGTGAAGAAAACAATTTTAAACCACGTTTAACTAAAAAACTTTTGAATGTGTTTAGCTTTGCTTGATTGGGTATTAGTCTGGAAATATCTGAGGAATATTCGATTTCCAAACCCTTTCACGTGGAATACAAAGTTAACAAGGCCCACACTTATACTGCAGACTAATCAATTTAAAATAAGCGGTTAATCCTTGCCCCGTATGAACGAAAAAAGATTACAGTCATCTATGATTTAATTATTACCGGAAGTAATGAAAACGTGTCTGTTCTTGTTTCATTGCAGATCCTCCAGTTAAAGGATGAATCGCGCCATTTTCTTGGTTGGTCAGCTGAAAATTTGCGGTTTCGTTCAGAGCAGCACAACATGCAGTCACACATACATCCCTTGCAAATGCGTCCAAGATAGAGAGAGATTAAAAAAAACTATAATGCTATGATAATAATAATCATTAAAATTTGGTTGCTTGGTGGATATAGTCTATAGCTATGGCGTGATATTTAAACACGTTTTATATGAAATAAACTAAAAGAAAAGTGATAAGGTTATGTCATTTATTTGTTCAATTCAAAATACCGATGATCATTTAAAATCCCCCACGAACCTCACTTTTAGATGCTGTTGCTTAGTTCCGTCGCTGGGGAACTGGGAGGATTGTTTTAAAGGGTAGGAGCTGTAAACTTGTCTTATGACTCAGTTATAACCAACCTTGACAACAAATCACATCCTAAAACTGATCATGACTACGTGACCATCAAACTTTACGTTTTTTGTTATTAAACGGTAAGATCTCCTGGTCTGCTTCCTTGATTCCAGCATTGCTTTTGAAGTTTTGTTATTACCCAGCAAATGCGGAACGTTAGTAATTCTCCTTAGTCCTGTTACCTAGGGTTCCCTACCGCTTATAGCTTTTGCAAATGTCGTCCCGTATACTGGGGGTACCCGCCAATATCATGGCGGAGATGTCAGAACTCGACTGGTGTTATTACCTTATCAGGGTTACTGTTGATTACTTTATTTTCATATCATTTTTTGTGGTTTATTTGAGCAGATATAAAAATTCATAAATATATATATATACAAATATTCTCATGGTACTGACAATGAATCTATGGCCAGATTCAGATTTACAAAATCATAAGCTTACAAAAGGTTCAGGTATACACTGCATTTAGTTGCAACAGAGTAACTAAATTATAGAACTGGCAGAACATACTTAGGATACCAAATATCTCCATTTTCGGCGAAGAAGGAGTGGTTGTACGAGTACACTGCAGTACAGTACACTGCATTCAAATTGTAACAGAGTTACTGATTTATAGACCTAGCAGAACATATTTAGGACACCAGATCTCTCCATTTTCCGGATAGAAGCAGGAATGGTTGCACGGGAGAAAGTTGATTCCACAAGTGCCTTCCGCATGCCACATGGAACTTCCATTATTGTTCTAAACACTGAGTAGACTAAAAATCTCCATAAGTGGCACGTCTATGTTATGTCGTTATACGACTTGTGACTCTTCCAATCTTGTTTTATTTACTTTGCTATAGAAAAGATATTGTAGATACTTGTTATGATCCCCTAGTTTTGAATTAAATTTCTTCTTCAAGTAAGCAATATAACTCTCTTCTTTCATAGCCATTTTCTCGCACAGGTATTTGCTAACATTTGGTGTCGTGTGCAGTTTAATGTCCACTTCTCCCGTATCGTGGTTAGTTTGTAACGAATGGATACATCCCTTTTCAAGATCCTTTACTTTTCTACGTAATTCTCTGACTTCTTGATAGAAGGTATGATCCTGATTAGCAATTTTAATCCAAAAGGTTTTATTAAAGGAATCATATAAGGTAGCGTCTGCATTGTTCCACTCATTGATCTGCATCTGAAAACACACAGAAAAAGTAAGGCCAGTCATTCTTTTTGGTGATAAATGATATGCAATTGAATTACAGCAAACTTACTAAACCTATTGAGCGAAGGCTGATGGCCATGAAAAAAGGGTTGCGTGCTTTTTGATAATTCTTCATTTCTTTCATGATGTTTACAGATTGTATTATAAGACCGTTAATATTTCCTATGTTACTAAAAGGATAATTTGAAGTTACTTGG
The DNA here is from genome assembly GCF_052425735.1 of Oculina patagonica. Lineage (NCBI taxonomy): Eukaryota > Metazoa > Cnidaria > Anthozoa > Scleractinia > Oculinidae > Oculina > Oculina patagonica. The sequence goes on along the minus strand of NC_135763.1, from coordinate 23,998,041 downwards.
TAACCCATGTGGAAAAAAATAAACGTCATGCAAAAAGGTGACTATAAAAAAAGGCAAGCACTAGAATATTCGAAGAAAGCATTGATTCCAAAACCACTAAATCAAGTTACCCGGGGGTGGGTTACAGTGGGTTACAATTGTTATCACAACCTGGTAAAATGCTAGAAGTGGGTTAGGTGGGCAGAGTTGTGTTGGGGGTGGGAGTTGTAGTCATGTCATGCTACTGAAAGCTGTTGTAATCCTAAAAGTGTGAGCCACTGGGCCCATGTGTTGACTTCATCATCTCCTAGCTAAAGAAATAAAGAAAAAAAGAAAAAAAAAAGATTGCAGATTGGTTAAAGTTAAAAGCATTTTACCTGTTGTTCATCTGTTATATTCTGCTGTTTGTACTCCTGTGATCTTTGATTAAGTTTAAAATAAACCACATCATCTAAATCCCAGCATAGTTCCCTTTTCAGTAAAACAAGGGATTCATCAAAATACTCCATGATAAGAACCAGATCTATTTTCTCCGCCAGTTCATCAATGTGTTTCTTGATCATCACCGGGTCATTGTAATATTTGTGCTGAAGACCAAGGTCGAATGTCTGTCCTGTGAAAAATGGTTAAACAAATTTGTAAAAGAAAACGGTAATGCTGGGCACATTTGAACAAAATAAATGGCTTTTGTTGATAACTACTAAAAATACAGGGTACGAATTCCAAACTAATAACAATTACATCAAAGTTGTATTGTATTACTCGAACATGATTTTTGTCACAGATCTGGAATAAAACGATAAACCGCTCTTCCAAGAAATGTCCTCTTTGCTGTGTTTGCCCCCCCTCCCCCTGACAGACCACAATACTTATTTGTCTTAAATACTCGAAAAAAATAACTGAATTTTTTAAGATTTTCATCGTAATAGGAGGTTTACAAATATGTTTGTGAATTTTCAGAAGAAGATTGTATTTATTACACATTCCACTCGAAATTATGTGATAATCTATACTAGTAGTACATATCTAACATAGCGGTTATCGCTCATACGTCAAATTGGGCCTATTGAACTTGCGTTTATTTCGACATTTGGACCTCTTGTCCTGCGAATAGATGATGATATTTGCGATAAAAGGCAATCCAATTTAACTTATAGGTGCAAGCCAAAATTGCATAATATTTCATAGAAGATGCGTGACTTACCATTCTTTGCCATGTTAATGTTGATGTCTAATCGTGGCAGCTGCTGCAGGTAGTTCAAAAGATACTGTCTGGGTTTGGTCAAAAACTCATCAAACGTGTTACTAGTGGTGTTCATGCCAAGCAGAGTGTCAATTTGATACCCGTAAAAGACAGATTCGAAATGACCCATAGGCTTTCGAATCATAGCAATGTAGTAAGAGTCCTGAAACAAAATATGAAATCAATCAGTTAATGAACCAGTGAGTAAACGAAAAGAGAATTCCCATTAAAGCTCTTTTAAGCCCTCCGGTCTGGAAGTTCTATTTTTTGATACGCCCTTCCACCTCCCTACGTGGTATATAATCATGACAATTTAAGAGTAAGAAAACAAGGGAAATTTTCTATCGCAGCTTAGCTTAGTTTCTTGCCCCCGGGTTGGGGATAGGGACGGAATACGTCCATCGCATGTACCTATTATTGTCATTAAAGATGCGAATATGTTCATCGTGGTGTAAGATAGGAATGAAATTTTATTCGTTTGTCTCACGATAGAATCGATTTGAGGTGTTGATCGCGACGTTTCTACTGCAATACCGCTAGTCTTCATCAGGCGATGGTCGATTGTTTACGCGTCGCTATTTATGTCACGTTGGTTCGCTGCTATTGGTACATTTCGAACCTCATTATTATTCCGACTAACAGATGTTGTTCCCTCAGAGGTTCACTTTGTAGCTGACCGGCTGTTGTGTTTTCTGATCGTAGGTGTCCATGCTTCAGGAATTTCAATTCCGCTGTCTCTATTAATGTTATTAGAATAAAGTCTTATTTTGGATAGCCTCTTTGACCCTGCGTGTGTATCGGTGAGAGTCACGATCGATAAACTTGACTTGATTTCATGTAGCCTTTTGCTCCAGTTAGAGGAGCGAAGAGGATTAGTGATTCCATAAAGGAAGATATTTCCTTATGGAAGTCGTGTTTTCTGAGGGCAGCATATTGACCTCGGTAGGTTACTATGCCTTACTTGGTTGGTGCGTTCCGCATGGAAATAATGTTATCTGAGGGCAGCATATTGACCTCGTGGTAGACTACTATGACTTTATTGGGTAGTGAGTTCCTTATGGAACTTATGTTTTCTGAGAGCAGCATATTGACCTCGTGGTAGATTTATGATGTCTTACTTGGGTGGTGAGTTCATTTAATGGAACTCATGTTTTCTGAGAGCAGCATATTGACCTCGTGGTAGATTTATGATGTCTTACTTGGGTTGTGAGTTCATTTAATGGAACTCATGTTATCTGAGGGCAGCATATTGACCTCTCGCTAGAATATTATGTCTTATTTGAGTGGCGAGTTCCTTACGGGGCAGCATATTGATCTCGTGGTAGATAACTATGTCTTGCTTGGGTTGAGTTCCACATGAACTCATGTTATCTGAGGGCAGCATATTGACTTCGTGGTAGAATATTATGTCTTACTTGGGTGGCGAGTTTCCTATGGAACTCATGTTATCTGGAGGGAGCATAATGACCTCGTGGTAGATTACTATGACTTACTTGGTTGGTGAGTTCTGCATCGAACTCATGTTATCTGAGGGCAGCATATTGACTTCGTGGTAGATTACTATGTCTAACTATGGTAGTGACTTCCTATGGAACTCATGTTATCTGAAGAGAGCATATTGACCTTGTGGTAGATTACTATGACTTATTAGTTGGTGAGTTCCGCATGGAACTCATGTTATCTGATGGTCAGCATATTGACTTCGTGGTAGATTACTATGTCTAACGTAGGCAATGCGTTCCTCATGGAACTCGTGCTATCTGAGAGTAGCATACTGACCTGAGGGTTTATTATTGTGTTTCACTTGGGTGGTGAGTTCCCTATGGAACTTCTATTATCTGAGAGCAGCATATTAACCTCGTGGTAGATTACTTTGTCTTACTTGGGAAGTGAGTTTCTTATGGAACTCATGTTATCTAAGAGCAGCATTTTGACCTCGTGGAGTAGATTATCATGTCTTACTTGGGTGGCAAGTTCCTTATGTAACTCATGTTATCTCAAGGCAGCATATTGTCTTCGTGGTAGATTAATATGTGTAACTTAGGTAGTGAGTTCCTTATGGAACTCATGTTATCTCAAGGCAGCATATTGACCTCGTGGTAGATTACTATGACTTTCTTGGTTGGTGAGTTCCGCGTGGAACTCATGTTATCTGAGGGCAGCATATTGACTTATGGAACTCATGCTATCTGAGAGTAGCATATTGACTCGATGATTTATTATTATGTTTTACTTGGGTGGTGTGTACCTCATGGATTTCATGTTATCTAAGGCAGCATATTGACTTCGTGGTAGAATAATATGTCGTATTTGGGTGGTGAGTTCCTTATGGAACTCATGTTATCTGAGGGCAGCATATTGACCTTGATGTGGATTGTTATGTTTTACTTGGGTAGGGAGTTCACTATGGAACTCATGGTATCTAAGAGCAGGATATTGACCTCGTTGTAGATTACTATGTCTAACTTAGGTAGTGAATTCCTTATGGAACTTATGTTATCGCAGAGCAGCACATTGACCTCGTGGTAGATTATCATGTCTTACTTGGGTGGTGAGTTCCGCATGAAACTCATGTTATCTGAGGGCAGCATATTGTCTTCGTGGTAGATTACTATGTCTAACTTAGGTAGTGAGTTTCTTATGGAACCCGTGTTATTTGAGGGCAGCGTATTGACTTTGTGGTAGATTACTGTCTTACTTAGGTAGTGAGTTCCTTATGAACTCATGCTATCTAAGAGTAGCATATTGACCTGATGGTTTATTATTAGGTGTTTCTTGGGAGATGAGTTCCTCAGGGATTTCATGTTATCTGAGGGCAGCGTATTGACCTCGTGGTAGAATATTATATCTTACTTGGGTGGTGAGTTCTCTATGGAACTCATGTTATAAGGGCAGCATATGACCTCGTGGTAGATTACTATGTTTTACTTGGGTGGCGAGTTCCTTATGGAACTCATGTTTTTTGAGGCAGCATTTTGACCTCGTGGTAGATTACTATGTCATACTTGGGTAGCGAGTTCCTTATGGAACTCATGTTATCTGAGGGCAGCATATTGACTTCGTGGTAGATTACTATGTCTTACTTAGGTAGTGAGTTCCTTATGGAACTCATGCTATCTAACATTTACACCTCGAACATTTATCGTCGGTACTTGTTTCTAACGGATATCTTTCTTTGATCATTCGAAAACTCACTAAGACCAGAAGACCAACAGCCAACAACGAACCCACGCAGGAATTTATATCTTCTGCGGTTTTTCTCTGCATCAATGGTGTCTCAGACGCATCGTTTTCAAATCAGACACAACTCTTCGGTCTTACTTACTGCGACCGAACGGCGTCCAAGAACCAGGCAAACAAGGCGGTGTTGTGTACAAGATTTCATGTGAATGCAGCAAAGATTATATCGGGGAAACAGAAAGAGCGATGCAAGACAGGATACAAAAACTCGACAGAGACATACGGTTTGCTCATACACAAACCTCTGAAAAGGAATGCTGCTTTTAACTGACATTTCGATAATTGAGCGGAAAAATCCTGATTTGTCGAAATTAAAGTTCGGAACCAATTACTGTCTGTGATAAACTGCGAGTTTTGTACTGAACTTGATAACGTTTAGTTCGACCTTCGTCTTTATATACAACAATTCTATCGTAAACTTTATATTAAACGCGATCTCGTATTCTGTTCCTATGATTTTATCATGTGATATTTCAAGCTGTGCTGTGTTTAAAAAAAACAGGTTTGGTTCTTTTGCAATAAAAGAGTTCATAAACGTTTTCTACACAGTCCAATTTGGGACTACCCTCGCCCGGGCGAGCAAACTAGACAAACTACTGATACTACAGGGTTCAAACCATTTACTCTGATCGCATACCTTAGGCATAAAGGATGCCATGGTGTCTGGACTGTATCTAGCATTGATAAGCAAGTTTGGAGATGTGGAGTTGAGGTACTTCTTGTCTACAAAGCTTGGATTGAAGTGCAGTGGCCAGTAGAAGTCATAACTTCTATGCTTTGGAAGCGCAAAATCCAGCTCGTTCAAATCGCCGTATCTGTACATAATGTTAGCCAATGTTCCACTTCCGGTTCGGTGAGTTTTAAGAAGCACTACATTTTTGAAAGGACGCTTGGGACCGCAAGGTATTCTTAAAAAGCGAAAAGAAAGATTTTGTATTAAGATAACTAATGAAAGTTTATTTTGACGTACTAAAATATTATTTTGCAAAGGTCGTTGAGTGAAAATTGAGTCCATGTCGAGGATTTCATCCACAACATCCTAAAGTTGTCATGGAGTTATGCACACAAGAGCAGTTGTTACAACTGAGAGCTTATACGTTATTCAATAACTCCCTCAGGGATCGCGGAGCCGGGGGGGGGGGAGGGGGCTGGGGCCTTTAGCGCTCCCCCAATATTTCCAAAAAATGTAGACTTTCTAAGAGAAGAGTCTCTAAAGCCCCCACTTCAAGTCACTAGCCGGTTCCTGTACCTTTGTTATTAACTTAGATTTTTATTTTATTTTGCAGTTTGTTATTAACTCAGATTTTTATTTTGCAGTATAGTCCGGCGGCTTAGCTCCTGAATTGTGCGATTTTTGATACAAGCACCAAACTTTGAAGGATTACAAGCATTCGCATACTAATCAATTCTTGATATAGTGCCAACGCCAATTTCCTATTTTCAGCTAGTAAACAGCAATGAAATTTTCAGCCGAGAGGCCCCCCCTGCCCCTTCCCCACGAAGTATTTCTTCTTGTACTTTTATAAACCTTTATATTATTGTTGATTTTTATTCATAAATACAGATATGAATGCTTTTAATTAGGCTTACAATTGTTATTTTTTACTATCTGTTTGATACCAATAATTTAATAGGAAATTATTGCATGGGAAAAGATTTTTCGTTCCCCGCCCTTTGCTCCCTCGCGTCTTTCGTTTTGCGCTAGCGTCCAGGTCTCTCGCGATCGGTAAACCGTTCGCTAACAGAAAAAAAATAGGAAAATATAGGGCTGTGAACAGTCTAAATTACAGCATTTCATTCTAAATTTTGTACATGCGACTTAGTATCACTACCTGGCATAATATTATCTGTCTATAAACCAGGAAAAACAAATATTTCACGACATTTCATTGATTTTAACCCTATCCAGACCGGGAGGGGCGGAAAGTGCCCGCGCTGACTTTGAACGCTTATAACTTTTTCAAGATTCAACCAAACGCTACCAAACTTTGCGAATTTATCTAAAATTTATTTGGAAAAAATTTGGTAGGATAAACTGTTGTGTCAGGAACTTGACGTCACCATGGCAACGGCATTTTGACAGGCATGTCTTCCCAATTTTGTAATTTTCGTGTTTCTATTAATGAAAAATAATTTTAATGCAATTATTTTCATCCTTTTACGGTTTTTAAGCACAGTTTTATTGATTTTGAGTACTTTGCAGTAATTTTGAGCGATTTTATGACGTTATGGAAAAAAATCGAAATCCAAGATGGCGGATCCAAGATGGCGGCTGTTTTGACATTATGATGTAATTGTCACGTGATGTGACGTCATCTTCCCACGTGACGTATACCAAAAGATAGGTGTTTGGACATACTATATATTCCGTAAGTTTCATTGTAATTGCTTAAATATTCTGGAAGTTACGGAGGTCTGAAAAGATCCAAAAAGCCCGGTCAGAATAGGGTTAATAAATTAAGGTTTCCATGGAAACCGGTGTTTTTCGGGCTTGGCACTATATCTGAAAAAATTTCTGTTGGTGACCACTTTCATTGTGCCAAGTTTCATGCTTGTATCAAAAAGTGCACAATTAAACTAAAATTTCGAGCTAAGCCGCCGGACTAGTAATTTTAAATTTGGGCAAAACATTGGGCGTTTTCCCAGTCAGCCGTTAGGGTGGTGAGCTGCAACCACTTTGCGAGATGATTCGGTTCTTCGGTTCCATCTTTATCTTCAACCTTTTTTTTATTTTTTCCATAACTTGCAACTGACAGTTACAGTTACAACATCCACGGCAAGTTTAAATATGTACAATAAGGACTTTTATTATCCAACTTTGCTTCGTAGAGTACAAATACTGCGCCAAACGAGTACAAATATCTCACGATATTTGTACTCGTGTCATTTCCCCCGACCGCGGGAATGATTAAAAAACGTTTGAAGTTTGTATCGCTGTACATTTTTACTCGTCATTTTTACTTGCCAAAATACTGCCTGACTCGTAAAAATATACAGCAGTACATGCTAAAATGTTTAATAAGATATCTACCTTGATTTGATAAAAGGTGGCTATCGGGCTGTTAAGGAATGTATGGGGTTTCATATTTTTTTTTTTTTTTGAGGATACGGAGAATTGTTCGGCTTTCTTCCAATGAAATGTCGCCCTGTCTAATGTAGTGAATGCAATCTTACTTTTTTTTCTCCCTCCCTGTCTCCCCCCCACCCCCCCCCCGTCTCCCTCCCCCTAGAATTACTTGTGGTTAGTCTAGCCCAGTCTCTAACTCCAACCCCTCTCTTTCATTTGAATTCTAGTTGCGCGCGCTAACTAGTAGAACAGTTGTGATCTATAGCTTTCCATTCTGCTGTCTAAAGGAAGTTTGCCGGAGGACATCATTAAGTCCCGTGAAGGTGAAAGTCTTACGATTTGCAAGTTGTGCGTCGGCTGTTATCGTACCTCAAACCGAGCTTTAGGCGGTTAAACACAGATAACCGGTCGGCTCGTTTTGCCAGGTACAGATAATGTTGAGCTTGCTTTAGACAGCAAAGGTCTTTAGCCACATCAATTAGGACTCGGAACTAGACTATACGGGCTGATTTGAAGGCGGTCATAACGATATTTGGCTTGAACTTTACCGTGGCTAAAGACTTAGTTTTTTACTGTTGAAGTTTGTGGAGCGGGCGTTACGCGGTCGACGACATTCAAATACATCCGGGACATTGTCGGTTATTTCTAAAAGAAACATGTCGGATTGGATAGCCAAGGAATCGCTTCAAGCGCTGATGTGAGTACATAGTTTTCTTTTTCCCTCAATTTTAGGCGTTCTCCGCCTAGCTAACACTCATAGTTCATAGTTCTCTGTGATTCGCTAGTGGGAGGCGATGCGATCGTGTGCATTTCCGGCAGCGACAATGGAGTTGACAATTGAGATAACACATGCCCGCTTCCTCAGATATTTCGCCTGATTTGCTTAAAGTTGAATCGAATGTCGATGTAGAATGCTTTAGTTCAGTTTATTTGAGACGTGCATGCTGTAAGAAAGCTACAGTTCAGCTCTCCGCCGAGTGTTTTCTTATGTCTATCTTGGTATTAATTTTGACTCACATTTCAAGTTGTAAACACTCCTAATTAAATTGATAGAATTCTTGATTTAAACAAAATGCCGTATATGCAGTCTTTTTGGTTAAAAAACACATAAACTAGAGTGCCTTACGTTAAACTTGAGCTAAAATTAGCCCTCATTCAGCGTTCGTTACAGAAATAGGGCTTCAGATCTACGGTGTCATGTCAAATTTCGGGAGACACCTTTTATCAAATCAAGTTAGATATATTTATATAGTTACGTTACTGACAAATTAAACGTGAAACGAATTGTGATTACCTTTTAGGTTCTTCAGGGAACTCTTCCCATCCCATGTTGTAATCGATACTCTCATCTCGCTCAGAATCGCTCTTTGCTTCCGTCTCATCATAAGCATTGATAAGACTGTCATTACTCGGTCTCCCCAGCGAGCTGTCACTTGTACTGTTGGCTTTTGTGTCCAGCTTTTCCGCGGTTTTGCCGATAACGCCGCTCTTTGCTTCTATATAATTCGATTCATCTGTCGAGTCAAGCGCTAAGCGGTAACCCTCCTTATCCAAATAAACAAGCTGTGACGGTCTAAATCAAATACAACGCAAATTAAATAAACTGATTGAACAAAGAAGTCAAATAAGACCATGTGACGACTTGACAGACTTGTATTGCTTTGAAATTATATTGCAGCGAATGTGTCTTTAACGGATTATTCTCGCGTTTAATTCTACACGAACATTGATAAAACAAATTATCTTGCAATTATAAATTATTCTTATTATATAAAGTTGAACGTTTTTTTTTGGTCGATGAATATTTCGAAGCCGTGAAGCTTAAGCTTTTAGCGTAAACTCTCCTTTGTCCACTGAATTTGATAATCATTAAGATGTTGCTTGATAGCTTAGACTTAATACTGAGTCTTATCGCCAGAACAGTAAGCGTTAAAACCAATAACAAACAACTGACTTATCTTTTCACCAGACTAAACAAAAATCGAAGCAATTTATATTAAGAGAAACGTTTTGTTGCAGATTTTTCTGATACATATCTATCCAAACCCGTACTCTCGCTACTCAATTTATTGACAACCCCGGACTGGTTTGAGTAACCCGTAATAATTTAACTGGCATAAAAACAATCGCATACTGTTGCATCAATCGCACCTTCCTCGGCTGATACTTTTCTTACCTCACCGAGAAAAATTCAATGTATTTTACATCGGCGGCGTGGTGATTTTCGCCTGTTCCTTTGTCTTTTTCATGTTGAACCACTTTGGATTGTGAAGCCAGATACAGCAGTATTGGAACACACATGAACACACCGCCGATTACCCAAGGAAAACTCGAGTTTCGGCTTCTCATCGTTTTGACCCTATGTGCTCGCTAGCCAAGCATGAAATTTGTAACATTTTCTTTTCACAACATGAACGTAGCGCATCGTTTCAATATTTTTCATGTTTACGTTATCCGAGCCTTCTTTACAAAACTGCAAAGCGTAAAAGCAGGTAGTGCTGGTGTTTCATCCATAAAAACAACAACGGTCCCTAAGCACTGCTGGTATCATGTTAAACATGACATTTTCAATAGCTTTGTGCAAACATTTGAAAAGGTTCAGTTCAGTCTGTGGTTTTTTGTTTTCCTATTTTTATATTGCTTGCACTACAGTTTATAACGCTGCATGTTTCACCGAGCAGCACAATTTGTATGTGTGTATGTACCTGATTTTTTTATAGAAGAATATCGAGGCTGAAATTTGCGAAATTTTAATATTATTTAAAGAATAAACCCAAGACTGAGATTTTTAAAAAAGTACATTTTTTGTGTTGAATACAATTATATGTTTTAATTAAACCCTAGGAACGATAAAACTAGCCAATAAAACGATAAAACCCTGCACTAGCCAAATGTTCGACGCTAATGATGGTTTGATGAACGGTGCATGAAATACGCATGTATGGTATACAGCACAAAAGACATGAACTTAACCTATAATCTAAGAAAATTTACAAGAATATTTTCAGCCTTACATCGGCAGACAAATAAGAATATTCATTCTGGGCCGGAAAACATTATTTTTTTAACAAAGAAAAGAGTGTACTCAATTTGTCTAGGACGTAGAGCGAAATGTCACGATTTGGGCAGTAATTGTTTCTGGCATAGTTGCTATGACAATCGTTACCTGTGTTGACCCGCTCGCTTCATAATTTTGAAGAAAATTACATTGATTTGCAATTTCCTTAACTACAATTAACTACTAATCTCAATTAGTTAACGGGGTAAAAATCGACAAGGTTCAGTTTTTCCCGTGGTATTGCGAAAAAATGAAAGAGCTCCCCATGCACGAATCGAAGCATTTTTTTAATTTTATCTTTTATTTTAAGAAAAGATAAATTACTTTTTATTTCTCTTTTTTTTTTAAAAAGGACGACAGTAGCAACACTGCCATAGTCAGTTAAAGCTTTTAATTTTTTTATTTGTCGGAATAGTTTGTTTAATTTTCGGTAGCATTAAAGAGTTAGAGCCTGTAGGATTCTTAGGAGTTGTAATTTTGTCTTCCGTTACGGCATAATGTCGAGTACATTCAGTCAGGTCAGAGTGGAACATTGCATGATGATTTTTTCAAAGAAAAGTTTTGCAGGGGGAAAAGACTTTATCAAATGGAATAAATTTTCGGCTTCTTTTCATTCTTGTTTATTGTTCCCTACAGCAACTCGAGTTATTTTTTTTGTGTCCTGATTGGAGCTATCAAACTAGTATGGAACATTCCTATAAAGTTCAAGTTGATTTTTGAGATTAAATTATGACGCAATAAAGGGGAGGGGGGTAGAAAGTCTGCACCTTTCTTTGAAGACATAACGGTGCCGGGAAATCTGTCTCAATCAAGCCGTTGCTAAGAAAGACTTCACTTAAGACTGTTTATCCCGGAAAGGTTTTGATACATGCATGCAATGCATGCACGCACGCAAGTAGAATGCGAACAGAGGCGGATTTTGCGTTCGATGTTTCACACCGGCGAGATATTTTTACATTTTCAGCCGGATTTCTCAGCTGATATTTCACGTCACTGAGAAATATATCGGCGGTGTGGAATATCAAGCAAAAAATTCAGTTGTCAGCTAGAGTTTACATGAACAACCAAAAAATGGTAAATCATCTCAGAATTATTGAAATTCTTTTGATAAGTATAATTCGCAAAACCTCACTTTTGCCAGACCTTTTTTCCCTTATCCTTTATGTTAGTTAATAGAGGAAAATGGTTATGAAACCGGCAAACTTCAAAGGAGCAAGCAAGGAGCAAATATGTTGGAATGTTTACGACCGTACACAATCTTTTGTTTTAAACACTATGCATGAAATACGTAACAGAGACGTTTTTATTTGTTAATTGCTTAGACAGAAGTAAACAATTCTTGTGTTATTTAGCCAAGATTCAAAAGGTTTGCTGATGCAAAGTTCTGCATCACACGCTAGTTTTAACTAGCCAGCTCCTTTCAAAGTTATGCAAATTAAAGTCTGACTTGCATGCAACTTTTATTAAACCATAACCAATTAACAACCAATTAAAACCAATTAAAACTAAAAAAAATAATAGTGTTCACAACAGCACGCAGCTAAGTAAAGTTTATCCAGAAAAGACTTCAATGTGCCGCAGACTACTTGTTCTGAAATAAAAGAAAATGAAATAAATTTAAAAAGGCTGGCATTCTGCAGTCAAATTACCCTTCATATAGCTAGTCTTTCTTTCGTATTGATTTAAACCTTAAGTTCTTACTGTATATCATTGCCTTTAGGTGACTGGTAATGAGCTAATAGTTAACGCAATGGACATCAGATCGAGCATAAATCTATAAATGGGTACCGTCCAACTGTCAGGGCTACCTGACAAATAGGGGGTGGGCAGCAACAGCGATACTCAAGCATTCCATCCAAGGGAAGTAGCAATACTGAGTTGCTTTATGCTACAGAAAGTGGAACATTGAGCTCCGAAAGCATGGGGCAGTTTTGTCTGAGTGTGACTTTATCTTTCCGTTAATTGCCTCATTAACATAAGGATTATGATTGATGCATGGAAGGGATGCTATTCTCTGGCAGATTACTCGCCAAAACATTGGCCAGGTCTCGACAATAATTTATGGCACCCACATATACGCAGACACCGAGAGTAAAGTGTCTTTACCAAGACAACATGGACAAAAACACGCTCAAGAACGGCCTTACCTATTACAGTAAAGTAAGGATTGGAGCTTTTGCTTTATTTAAGAAGACGTCCATCATGTGATTTTAACTTACATGGCAGTAACTGTTGCATTCGTGGAAGCTTCTGAAGTTATTTCTGTTTCCGTGGCATCCACCATAAATGAACCGCTCACATCTTCCCGTATCTTTATTGTAAAAGTATCTGATGAAATGCCCTCTGCATGGTCCTCTCATTTTTGGCAAGTGACACACTGACGTCAAATTGAACGACAAAATGACAGTTAGTCGATTAGATGCAAAACAAAACAATGCACAAATTTTTTAAAGGAGAAATTGTTAATTACCCCTCCTCAACTTCAGGAAAGCGTCTTTGGCAGTAACTTTGGTAGTAGTTTTAATATTTCCCATTTTTTTACTTATACTTATGCAGTTGTCAAGTAAATAAAAATAACCATGTACATGACGATTTTTAAATTAGAAAACTCAACCTTACCCCCCCCCCCCCCCAAAAAAAAAATCACATTACATCAAGCACCTTACAATCCTAGGTTATACGCTTTTCTAAGGTTACTAATGGTGAGTTAGATCTTATAGGTGTGACAGACTGAATTAGTCGGAATTGCAGTGAAAACGATTTGTGGACGATGGGTCACGAGTTAGAAGCATTTTATTTGAGTTCTGTGACAGTTTCGTGTAGGGTTCGTGCTCCCAGAGCAATCATAGTTCTCCTAAACTTTTACTCCTGTTTCAATCTATGGAACACACGAAAATTGTTTCCAATACGCGCGTGAAAAAATTGCCTAAGTCAATCACTTTTTTATTTTGTTTTAGAAGCAAAGGAGCAAAACTAAGGTTGTTTGTGGACAAGGAGCTCCGTATAACACTCAAGGTTTTGTGTGCATTCATGTTCAAGCCCGAGCAGAATCGGCACACGAGAAGTGTTTCGTGTTGGAGAAGACATTTGTTTCAAGTGTTTTTATTACAGACCAGCTTGCACCTAACATGTGAGAACGGAAGGATATTTGTTCGGCCCGATATGATACACATGGAATTGAAGGGATATTAATGATATCTGATAATATAATGTCCTTTAGTAAGGTAACGTAGCGTGTCCAAAAGATTTAATTGTGTGTTTCTAACCATCAACTACAAATTCCCTAAGATAGTTGCCTATTAAATACAAGAAGAAAAATTATTGGTAATGAAACCCAGTGTTTTTTATTTGTAGTTAAAGTGTACAATCAACATTACAGTAACAAAAAATATTAAACGCTGCAAAATAAAATCAATGCTATCTTCGACATCGATATTTATCGTCTAAAATGAATCGATTCTATGCAATGACAACATCCAAAGGTCTTATAAAGTAACAAAGTTAAGAAGTCTTCAAATAACGTAAAGGATATCTTTTTAAAACAATGGATATCTTTTAAATAACGTATTCATTTCTATTTTTGACTTACCTTCCTTATGGGAGTCACCATCCGAATCATCACTCCCCTCTGAGGAAAAAATATATTCTTGTGTTACCCTTCGGGATAAAAATAAAGCACGATCATGGTCTGTTTGTTTTATCGAAAATTTATGAGCCGTAGGACCAATTCAGAAGATACTGTGAAACGTAACGCAGACTTGAAAAAGGTGCATTTACCATGTCAGTCAGTGGGATAATTTATGGCGCTATAAATTGATACTCGAAGGAGGAGAAAGCAATTAAAGTTATATTTCTCTCAGACCTAGAGTTTAAAGCCGTCAAAAAAGAGCTAGCGATAACGACATCAGATTCTTCTTTTCAGTTTAAACAATTTCGTCAATCGAAAAGATTTTTAATCATCGCAGCAATTGCGTTTGTCAGAAGGCAGTAGAGTTAACTACGTATGTTATAAAAAATTCTAAATGCTTAAGTTAACAAATAAACAAAAGATAAAAACTTAAATTATATTACACGTTGCAGAGGAATGATTATAAAAAAAAAATAAAAAAAACTTACCATCTGGCACCGGCAAAGGGAGACCCCAAAGCGACTGCAGAAGAGCAAGGAAACACAGGAGAAAAATTGCTCGGGTAATCATTTTTCGTCTGGTCGATCCTGCTTCTGCAGAGTCTGTGTTACACTAATGCATTCGTTTTCTACTTCACAATTTATAGTTCCAACTCTGACATGTCAAAGAGCTATCGATATCGGAGCTCGCCAGTATTGTGCTACCCGTTGTAACACCTTAAGTAGGGTTCTCAACAAACTGTCATTAAGTCGACCAAGAAATTACCAAGAGAAATGAACTGATTGAACTGTTTTCCTTCTAACGAGCCGTTATTGTGCAACCATTACAGTACAATTAAGGGCGGATATCTAAGAGCGTAAGCCATATTGCTAATGGACAGTGTATGTTTTGTTTCCACGGAGACAAACAGCTTTGAGTGTAAATATCTAAACAGACTCCATTTTCTTTCATTGTCTAGAACTATTAAACTTTATAGTTCACCACTAAATGTTTTTGCGATTCTGTTTGGTTTAAATTGATCACGTGACGCGATAGTGTTCATCCGCGTAGGGCACTATCAGCCATTATAGTTCATTACTAAATTTTCTCCGATTCTGATTGGTTTAAATTGAACACGTGACGCGATAGTGCCCGCGCGCCGGAGGGCACTATCAGCCCATAGTGCCCTGCCGTGCGCACCCGTGCATTTTTTTGTAAACAAGCGTGCCTGCAGACAAAAAAAACCCAACCAAATTCACTGCATTTAGTGGGTTTCTCGTCTGGTTTTGTTTCGTTTGTCAAATTTCGGCTTTCAATTGAGTTTTTATCCCCAAAAGTAAAAATAATTCACGATGCTTGTTTTTGTATGTGCGCGCGGAAGAAAATTTAGTAGTGAACAATAAAGACAATAGAGTGTTTCTGTCTCGGAACTATCGGTCTGATAGTTGCCCCTTGGAAATTTGATGTTCTTAAAACTAGCATATTTGCCCTCGAAGCTTCGCTTCTCGGGCTAATATTTGTTTTAAGAACATCAAATTTCCGCGGGGCAACTATCAGCCGATAGTTCCTCGACAGAAACACTCTATTGTTAAATTATAGTTCACCACTAAATTTTCTCCGATTCTGATTGGTTTAAATTGAACACGTGACGCGATAGTGCCCGTCCGCCGGAGGGCACTATCAGCCCATAGTGCCCTCCCGTGAAAAATGCCCGGATCGATAGTGCCCGCCCGTGACTGTTTTTTGTAAACAAGCTGCCTGCAGACAAAAAAACCCAACCAAATTCACTGCATTTAGTGGGTTTCTTGTCTGGTTTTGTTTCGTTTGTTAAATTTCGGCTTTCAATTGAGTTTTTTATCCTGAAAAGTAAAAATAATTCACGATGCTCGTTTTTGTATGTGCGCGCGGAAGAAAATTTAGTGGTGAACAATAAAAACAATAGAGTGTTTCTGTCTCGGAACTATCGGTCTGATAGTTGCCCCTTGGAAATTTGATGTTCTTAAAACTAGCATATTTGCCCTCGAAGCTTCGCTTCTCGGGCTAATATTTGTTTTAAGAACATCAAATTTCCGCGGGGCAACTATCAGCCGATAGTTCCTCGACAGAAACACTCTATTGTTAAAATAGTGCCCGTCCGAGAAAAATGCCCTGATGGATAGTATTCGCCCGTGAAATTTCCACGGCCAACTATCAGTCGATAGTTCCTTGACAGAAACTATATATTGTTTAAGTAGTAAGATTTGGTATTAAGGACTTTCAGTATATGTCACCCGTTGTAACATCGTAAATAGGGTTCTCAACAAAACCGTCATTAAGTCGGCCATGTGATTACCAAGAGTAATGAAATTAACCTTTTTTCCTTCTAACGAGCCGTTATCAATAATTGCACAACCATTAAAACAAGTAAGTGTCGAATTCCAGCGGAAAACCACTTTATTACTAAACCTCAAACGGAAAATATTGTCCTTGACTGTAACTATTTTCTTGTCTTCTGACTTCTGACTAATGACTATTAAATTCAATCTCGAAGGTTCATCAACGATATAGCTAAAATAAAATTGTAGACATATTTGGGTACGAATCTCAGTGACCTTGGAAAACATAAGACAATCTTACCTAAGAAAGCGAGTACAAACAGATGTGATCTACATTTAACAATTATTCGCCGAAGGCGAAGTGATTATTGTTGAATAATCCCCGAGACGAAGTCGAGGGGATTATTCAACAATAATCACTTCGCCTGAGGTGAATAATTGTTTTAGTATAATTTTTAGAGGTGATCATCAAGGACTTAAAAAAATAACGATAGCAAACAAGAAAACAGCAAACACAAGTGTTCGCTTGCATACGGTGTAAACCAGTTTAATTCATCGATTGCAATCAGAATTTATTTAGTTAAAGCAATAAAACGGAACAAAACAAACACAATGAGAAAGATAGATGTCCGGTACCTTTGTATGATTGTGGATGACTTCTAAGCGAATGTGCGAATCCTCTAAAAATGAGTAGCTCCGGTGAGAAGAGAACTAAATAATGTTTGCTCAATCGATCCAACTGAGTTTCTCATCGATCGCCAAAACCGCCGTGTTTACGATCATTTCTAATGCCTTGAGAACCATCTCTTGAAAATATTTTCGGTCCAAAAGCCTTGGTAGTTAATTTGAAAAATTTCCAATGTTCAAAATATCCAGGACTTGGACTGGTTTCTTTCAAATCAAAGAAATTTTCATTCAGCAAAAGCGGCCATGTTTACTTCCCTGGATGTCAAAGGTGGCGTGGCTAAGTAGCCAAGCCTTCAAAGCTATAATCACCTCGCGCGGGGTGATTATAGCCTCATAAGCCGAGCTTCTCAACCAATCAAAATGCTTCAATTCTTATAATCACCTCTGAAATTATACTAAGAAAAAATAAACACTTAGAGTAAATGCCCAATGGCAATTAAAATATGAAGAGCTAAAACGAATACAACACGAGACAACAACAGAAACCTTTATGGATGTTCAAACCAAGGTCAGCAAGAACTTCCAAGTTCATTTACCGTGGAAACAATTTCTTCAAATAGAAACACTCGACCAAATAACCAACACAACCTTGACTTGACACTTCTTGTCTGAGCTGAATCTTGACTAACCTTGGGCTATTAACTCGAGTCACTATAAACCCAAATATATCCACTGAAGAAGGCTATCGATCAGAGCTAAGAGCTCTTTAAAATAAACTAATTGGATAAACAACATTGAATCTCTGTGCGGCTATCGGGCCCTTAAGTCACAAGATTCTCACGCCCTATAGAATACACTTCATAACTCTTGTTAACTCATGTAGCTAACGTACAAATTAAAAATAAAACTTTTTATACCATAACTGAGAGAATTCTCGCGCGCTGATTGGTCAAAAATCATGGTCGATGAGAGTATAGACCATGAAAGTGACGTCAGATCACGCCACGCACACGCGCGGGCTAGAAATGTGTAAGTTTGGTTTCCATGAATGAAAGCGAATTTCATCTTGTTTTGTTTGAATCAAGTACGCGTTTGTTTTCGGAATTCAGGATTGGACTTCTACTCAGGTGATCTGTCGAAAGAAAATTGACCAGGCTTTTAAATTTTTGGTCTTACTGAGAAGAACGGTGTTAGTGAACCGGCAGCGGACTGTAGATGTTCAGTGAACAAGCGCTAACAAGATCTTCAGAAAGAAAAATAATCTTGCTCGCTTAAAGCGATAGGCACACACTCAACGAGAGACGAAAAGGTAATTAAAACTGTTATTGTTTGCATTCTTGTTCATCTTCTTTTGTATCATTGTCGTTTTTACGTGTCCGGCCGGAATCTTTACGTCCAACCGGCAAAGTTTCTTCACGGTCAGGCATCGCTTTTGATAAATACTTGTTCTAGTTTGTTATGAGGGTCCTGAAGGGGTAAAATGGGAACTGGGATTTGCCCATTTTGACTGGGATTTGCCTATTGTTTCACTGGGAAAATGGGATTTGAGTCACTGGGACTGGGATTCAGGAACAAAAAATGGGAATGGGAAGCGTGTCTAAACATGCATATTTTACGTTCTGTAATAATCTTAAAGTATGACATAGAATAGTTAAAACTCTGAAACGAAACCACCGCACTGTACGAATGTCCACCAAGTGTCGATAAGTTTTCTTGACAGCGATTAAGTAATTCAATGGAACAGCTATGACTGGGCATGGGCAGTATATTCAAAAGAAGTGATAGTAAGTTGTTGTCAGTCAGGGTAGTGGTAGGTAAGAGATAAAAACTTAATAGCTTTAGGTAAAGCTACTAAAAAATTCTAATTCTCTACAAGACAAACGAACAAATGAAAAGTGATGTTCTCAACAGTATAAGTGATTATAACTTGCAGAAATAAGTTTTTGGATAGTCTAGTCCCTGAACTATCCCTTTTGCGCCCTATAAAGGGGTTGAACCCAGGTGCGAGAGGAGAGAGTCCAATCAAAAACGACAGAGATGTGTAGCGTTTCTTCCATGTAACGTGCACGCTAGGGTAAAAATAGCTCGCTAAAATTAATGAAAAATTCAACTATGAACCAAAGCGCGCGATCTACAAGAAAATATGTCGTAACCTTTTTGTAAAGCCGCGATTAAAAGGTCTTAAAAGAATAGGTACTAAATCCACAAATATTATTGAAATTTTTAAATTTATCATGCATGTCTAAAGGTGCTGTGGAATATGGTTTGGTCCCCCCCCCCTTTTTAAGGGGAGGGGGGTGGGCGGACGACGGATTTCTGAGCATGCGCATGCAAGTTATTCTGGACTCGCTCTTCCTGCGCCTAGGTTCAACCCCTATGTATCTATATAGGGCACCGAAGGGAAAGTTCAGGGAGTGGACTACATTAAGGACAATCAAAACAACACAGATCATAATGCACTTAAGACCAGACTCTCCACGCACTGGGAATTTCACTGCTGGTACTGGGATTTAGACAAAAAATAGACTGGGAAATGGGATTTGGGCAAAATTTGGGCTGGGAAATGGGATTTGGTACCCCCCCCCCCCTTCAGGACCCTCTGTTATGGTATAAAAAAAATCGACCACATTTTTTCATGGTCTACACTCTTATAGACCATAGAAATGACGCCATAAAATGTCCAAAACTTTGCAGTGAAACCACTCGACTACGGCTCGTGGTTCCACTTGAGTTTTGAACATTCTCTGACGTCATTTCTATGGTCTATAAGAGTGTAGACCATGGAAAAATGTGGTCGATTAGTTAAGTAGCCATTCCCTTTGTTTTGGCAGCGGTAACTTATTTAGCTTTTGCAGAAAAAAGCGACAAAACCTTGCAGCAAAAGTCAGTGTTCACTTTTTAACCAAACTGACGCATACAAGATACAATCCGCAAATTTTGTGTCAAAGCAGCTTTCCTGTTATTTATAGTTGAATAAACTCGATTAAATGTGCTATCGAATATCCACCGACAAGCACATTGCACAGTTTCAAGACTCGCGCTCGGTAAAATTTTGTCAAATATTCCGGCTCTATGAAACTAAATGTTTACAAAGAAATTAATTCTATGATTCTAAATGACAAATCCGTAGCTTCATTGCAGCTAAATGCAATGTGTCTCCGGGGCGTAAACATTTAAAGTTACAAGTAGACAAGATTAACTTTGAAAACTGTTCCGCCGGACCATATTTCAAAAACTCCTATCGCAATCCGTTTTAATCTTCGACCCTTTTGGCCATCCGTACCTTCATTTGCAATTGGTGTGTTATTTAAATATTCCGTCACTGTTTTAAGAGGTTAAAACGAATTTGATGGTTATTTCCTATGCCTAAGTTTTCTAAAATCCGTGACACGGTACCTTTAATGTTTTATCAAAAGTTCAATGTTCTAATCAACAGAAATAGTATATGTGCCATTTTCAATAACCAAACAAGTTGTAAAATTTGTTTTGCGATCCCAACTTTGCGTCGTTTACTGATTTGTTTCCGATATTTCGTTATTTTACTAGTTAGAAAAAAATATACTTTTACAACATACAGCGCCACTGTGACGCAGTCCGATCCCATATAGCGATGTTGCCCTAAAGAAAAAGCGCGGTGTGTTCCGATCCCTGGACCAGACTCGTACCCAGTCGCTTCTCTTGCTTTTTGAGCGGCGCGCAAGGCATCAAGGGAAGGACGAACTTTTGTTACTTTTTTATGTCCTTCCCATCAACCTCTTCGAACGAAGCGAAAACGAAAAAACGAGTAACGACTGGGTACGAGCCTGTCCCTGGACCTTAAACTTCAGCTCATTAGATCATTTTTCCAAAAAAGTGTGAGGTATGCAAATTTTATCTTTCACACTGTTAATGTTTTGATACCTTTAGATAGTGAGTAGCACTTGTAATACAGGTAAGATCTAACCTTGACTGTTCCAGTAAAGAATTAACAATTGGATGAGTTTTTGCAACCAATTTTGCGTCCATATTTCAATAGTGGTATCGTTTTTTGGCTGCCACCACGTACACGACCTCGATGTAATAAACAAATTAATCCTATAAGGTACCGCCTTTACCCTGGTTTTTACATCTTCTCAGTTTAATGACTTAAAGTTATCTGCAGTAGATATTAATTGCAGGTTGCTTAATTCTCTTTCGCAAGGTTTTGCAAATAGTGACCTTAAAATCAGAGAGCACAAACTAAAGTAGACTCAACATTTACAGACAGCGATGTGGTAATTAATGACATTCACGAGGACGAGTACGCAGCATGATAAAGATTGTTTAAGGAAATTGTGGTGATGTCGAAACTTTTTTTAATGCGGTTTTACATTGATTCCACATTAAACGACAATTGCGTGCATGTAAATGTTATTTTTTACATCATTATTCATACTGATGTGTTGTTTTCCCGCCATCAGTCCTCGAGCCCCGAGTATATTTTTCTATTTACTATATTGAGTGTGCTCAAAATACATTGAAAGTACATCTACAATAACTGTCCACTGATATAAGGGTAAAGCTTGAGCAACATCCGTTTTGTTTAAAGGTACAGTGTCACCATGATTTAGTGCTACATGAAAATGCAATAGAGGTGTTAGTATAACTAGAAATTCACTAATAGTGGCCTGGAATTGTTAAAATGTACTGCGCTAGTCATGAAAATTGTCAAAAGGTGGTTTGGCTACGGACGGATAGGGCAGTAGTGGCCTAAAACTTTGTATACGTCTTCTTACCGACGTTTTCAAATTTGACAGTGTAACTTAGAACTCAAGAAAATCACTTATAAACCATTGATTACATTTAATCACACCTTGTAGAAGGACAATTGTATCTTCAAATTACAGTATATGTAAAGCGCATTTGAACATAAAACATATGGAAAATGCGCTATATAAATGCATTATCATTATTATCATTATCATTATTTATTATTTATCCTTTTCTTTGTTTTTCAAAGGTCATTTGTTGATCACGAACACTGAGTGCACCCTCATAATTCTATCATAGTTATCAAAAAAAAACTTTTAAGAATTCTCGTGAAAATGCTGTGTGCGTTTTTCTTTACAGCTTTACGGACTAACTTACAGTTGTCGATGGTTTTCAGTTTGCTTGGGACGTTGAATTCGGGCTGTTGGGAAAAAAGTCTGCAAGACATTTCTGTGGCATATATAACAATGCCCTTAATATGAATGACTTACTCATACTTAGGTTTGTCTTCGCTTGTGAGGGAATGGGGGTTGCTGTATGTGGCATGCGTTAATGTAGGTGTGAGGTTAATGCAAAACTTTGTAATGTTCTAATTTTCTGTCGTACACTGAATGAAATTTCGTTTCTGTTTTCCGATCATCCCGTAAGCTTAAATGATTTGCTGCTTTTCTTTTTCATTCAGTCGCTCTTGTTGTACGTTTACAAGTATCTTCCGAATTAAACCTTTCGCATCAATCCTATTGTTTTGCGTAGTTGAGTTAAATATAACATTTCTGTGGTTTTCGGGAGGGCCGATTGCTGCATTTCTTGCGTTTCAAAGCTCGAAAAAATTGCTGTTTTTAACCAACTTTGTTGTTGTTACGTTATAAAAGAATTGGTTCATGCTTTTAACCGTGCGTATATCGAGTTATGGATGCACTTGAGAAGTTTGGAGAGCACTCTAGAAGCTAGAGTTACTCTCGGCTATCGCCTCGAGCAACTTTTACGCTTCTTTAGTGCTCTCCAAACGTTCCGCGTTCATCCATAACTCGATATACGCACGCTAAGCATGAACCAATTCTAAATTCCAACATAGTAGAGAAGACCGTCTACTAACAATGATCACGACATGGAATGGCTTTACAGTCAAACCGGATGTTCTTTTGATGGGAACTTTGCAATGTTCCAATATTGATCGACAATTTGCTCGTCGCAACTTACAACTTTCAATTCAAATTTGCTCGAGCAAGTTGCAAAGTCCCGGTTTTCATTTTGTCGTATAAAAAAGGTTATACTACCTTTGTTTCAAAGAAACAGAAAATAATTACCCCTTATTCGACTGTTCATCAACAGAATGCGAGAAATAAGCGACAGGCTCAGTTTCATTGCTAAGCTAGGAATTACCCTTCAAAATTACAAACGTAAGCCGTAACTTGCGGAGCAAATTTGAATTTTTATGTGGAATTATTGTGTTTCATACGGGAGAAATGAAAACCGGAACTTGGCAACTTGCTCAGGCAAATTTGAATTGAAAGTTGCAAGTTGCGACGAGCAAATTGTCAATCAATATTGGAACATTGCGCCGCAACATTGCAAAGTTTCCATTAATAGAACATCCGGTTTTACTGTAACTACAAATTTAAACTATATTGAATAACTATTGAAACTGCAGAATTCTTGGTCTTAAAAAATTACAATATCTCTCTTGTTTTTCTTGGGTGAACAATTCGATATACGCACGCTGAGTAATGAACCAATTCTAAATTCGAACATAGTAGAGAGGACCGTCTACTCACTATGATCATGGCATGGAATGGCTTTAACTACAAATTCAAACTATATTGTATAACTATTTAGAAAATAGCACAAAGTAAATACGTGCGCTGATTGGTTAAAAATTGTGTTTCTATAACTCGATGGAGACACAGACAGTTGTCGTAGACACGGCAATCAATATTCACGGCGCTAAAATAAGCAATGCAAAAATAACAACTAATAATTGTGCCAAATTTTAATGTCACAGCTGACAAAAACCAGGTTAAGACTAAACAAATATTTGCACATTTTAAAACAAGCGAGTAAGATGTTTACAGAGCCCGCTACACATTCAAAAATAGTCTGTGAAAGAAATTATCGAAGCGGCTGACCTTTCAAAGAAGTATATGAATTGGCGCAACTTCACTCCATTCTAGGCTTTGCAGCACTTCAGAACTATTCACAGCTCCTCAACTGGACAAGATATTCGTCCAGAATGCCGAGTCAAACTTCTTTTAACAGAAAAATAATTCACTTTGACCTCCAAGGTTCGAGTCGCTCGATCGTCGGTCGTCAAACCATTCGGTTAGTTCGATGAAGCGAAATAAAACCACAATTCTTGACTCCTTCCAGTGCTGGACTTCAGTTAAACCATCGACTTAGTTATTTCTCATAATTACGTTACATTACTTTGTTTGTTTGGCCAAACAACGGTGAATTTTAGCCTTGAAGCAAATGTTGAACAGTTGATTTATTTCTGTTCATCGACTCCCGAACTATGATTGGTTGATTACTGTTCATGGCGTGAAACCGCGAGGTGAAGAGAATCTACGTTTTGATGTTAAATAAAGCGCTAAATATTACTTTGATGTGCGTTATTTTCTTTGTGCTGTTTTCTAAAAGAAATAGAAAACATGTTTTCCGTGTTTCTATCGAGTTATAGAAACACTCGTGAAAGTTTGAGAGAACTCGAAAAAGCTGTGGAAACACTCGTCTATCGACTCGTGTTCCCACAGCATTTCTCGTTCTCCCAAACTTCCACTCGTGTTTCTATAACTCGATAGAAACACGGAACATGTTTTCTATTTCTTAATGAAACTGCAGAATTCCTGGTCTTAAAAAATGACAATAAATCTCTTGTTTTTCTTGGGTGAACAATTCCAAACAGAGCAAAAAGAAATACATTTTTCATTATCGTGTATTTAAGTTGCAATACCTGTAAAGCGGTCCATCGCATTTCGGGTCAGAAAAACATTTTCCCTCAAACTTTGCCCAGCTGTGAACTATCTTAGGGTTTGAGTAAGTGCAACGGCATTAGTGTTTGAAAATACGTTAAAATATATTTTTTAGAGCTCTTAACAGTCAAGGCTGCAAAAGGCCTCATTCTGAGGGTGGCCAGATCCAACAATTCAGTGCATACGTTGACGGGCTCGCTGCTCAAAAAAGATTTGGGCAGTAATTGGCATAGTTACCGGTGTTAACCAGTTACTCCTTTGTGCTGGCATCCTCACTTGATAATTTTGGAGAAAGCCACGATTGACATGCTATAGTTTCCAAACAAAAAGAGGAACATTCCGTTAAATACAACTCAGCCTAAAATAATCTAATCCCAAATAGAAAGCGGGTTGAAAATCGACACGGTTTAGTTTTTTTCTTTCCCGCGGGAATGGAAAAAATTGAAAGAGCCTCCCGTGCAGGAATCGAAGCAATTGGTAAAGTCCTGGAAAGGGTATGTTTAAGTGGTAATCAAGATCAAGATCAAAACTATTCAATAAAAACCTCACGATTTCATTTCTTGGAGATGTATGTTAAGTTATACCATAAATAGTGGTTCATAAAGCACTCAAAAGAAACATTCAGACATTGTTGATCCGTTGCAAGTTTCTTTATTAACTATTTCATATACCATCTGCATGATCACAATTGATCTCCATTGATTATTGTGCCGTTATACACTTATTTTGGCCTGCTGTTGTTCGTCTATTTGGTTGTTTAAACGTAACGTCGAGTAAATCATCTTGATGAGAAGAAAGCAAGCAAGCAAATAAATTATTTAAATAATAAACAAGAAAACAAGCAAACAAACTCAAGGAAGCAAGCAAAAAAAACAAGCAAGCAAGCAGGCAAGCAAGCGAGCAAGCAAGCTAGCGAGCGAGCGAGCGAGCGAGCGAGCGAGCGAGCGAGCAAGCAAGCAAGCAAGCAAGCAAGCAAGCAAGCAAGCAAGCAAGCAAGCAAGCAAGCAAGCAAGCAAGCAAAGTAAAAAGCAAGAAAGTAAAAAGCCAGCCAGTAAACCAACCAGGTTAATATAATTGCTGCAACTGGGAGTATGTTGTATAACCTTGCACTGAGCTAAATTTTTTATTAAGTTCTTGAACTTGTCTCATATGAGCTAAAGATTTACACATTTTATTTACACAATAACACTGAACGTTTTTCTTTTGGCAACTATCCAGCGATCAAGAGTTTAATGTAGGATGTATTTACTTATTCCAAAGGCAAATTGTAATGTAAGTGAATTAAACTTCATGCACAGTCTCCCCAACTTCCTTGGTACACAGGATCCAGTGAACACCAAAGCCTGTGGTGATCAGCTGTGGTGCAAGACCTGTAGGTCTCTCCATAGTACTCGAAAGGAATGCTGCAGCATTGACCAGATGTTGTCTTGGGATGGCAAACTGAGCAAGATAACAACACAATATCTGGCGTTACTTGGCGGTACCTTGTGTTAGAAAAAATGCTGAACATACACAGTTCCCCATTCAGTTTTTGAAACTTACAAATTTATTAAACCGCGCGGTTATGCTCGTTTGCGGACTTCCACTGGTATTTCGTGTGTTTAAAACGGTTCCTGTGAGAAACATTTAATCTATCCTTAGAAATAGAAAACTGCTTGGGGGTATTTTTCAGAAATGCACTTCCTAGCCTTCTGAGAGCGATAGCACTAGGAGGGGGTGGGGGAGAGGGAGCTGAAGCGTATACTGAAAGGAATACTTAAAAATGTTCCGGCTGAACAAAACCTCGTGAACGAAATAAGTCAGTTTGAAATTATGCTTAAAGAAAGAAAAATCGTTAAAAAGAGTTCTATTCCATCAAAACAGAATAACACAGCTTTGGAATAGAGTCATCTACAACGAAACGAACAACTAGTCCGTTCAGTTACTGCTCTTTTTTAATTAGAAGTCGACTCTACGTTTGGCGTCGCTACTTATTTTCTAATAACCATAAAATTTTAGAGGTTCGCTACTTTTGGGGGCTCGTTACTTTACAGTAATCACTGAAATAATTCAGTTAAAATTGCTTAGCTGACCAGACTTACCAGCACACTTCAAAGATGGCGCACAAACCAATTCCTCACCGCAGTCCGAGTCTTGGTTGCACGTGAAAGGTCTGAGATTGTTTTCCATGTAATTTGAAAATGGAACTGGCGCCATATCTTCAGGATGCGAAGAACGGGTTTTGTCATTGAGATCACACATCCTGTGTTCCTGATAGAAGTTGATGCTATGGCAGCGAGGATGGTCAAAGCATTTTACCACACACTCGTCTATTCTTCCAGCGGGCACGGTGCTGATGGTGTGGTTTTTAAGAACTTGTCCATGTATGGAATAAGAGACTTCGGTGCATTGACCGTCTGGACTTGCAGTTCCGTTATTTGGAGACCAGCAAATGAGTACAAGGAAGATGATTCTCTTCATTCCTGTGAATGGTCATTGACATTTTATTTTTTTGTTGTTTATGTATTCTACGTCTGAGATTTATTTTTTGTGTTCCTTGGTAGATACGGACTAAAAAACCAATCCATCGCCATAATCATAATCATAGTCATATGATATGGGTGCTTATATAGCGCATTTAGCGCATTTACAAAGCTCGTGATCAATGCGCTTCACAATTCGAATCTATGAGATGAGACCGGACATCAGCATATAAGGCGCCTATGGCAGCCGCTATCCGTCCATGTGTATGATCTCACCCCACCACCCAACCCATGGAATAGAACAGACCACAACACCGGGAACTTCATGCCCTACTATTTGCGATGAGTGTGTGGGTTTTTTAACGTCCCCTGCTGATTATAACACTGCAGATGCAGGAGACAGGGCCTACGGTTTATCGTCCTTAACCGAGAAGACTAGAATGTCTAACCAGATGTAATTACAAAGGAAGCACATTCTCCTCAGTTATTTTAAGACCCTGAGTGTTGGTCCGGTCTGGGAGTCGAACCCGAGACCTCCCGCACGACAGTCCGGCGCTCTACCACTGAGCTAACCGGTCGGCGGTAATAGTCATAACAAAGCAATGGTTTGGGGAGCAGGGATGGCGCAGTTGTGAAAGCGCTCGCCTCCCACCAATGTGGCCCGGGTTCGATTCCAGCCCGGTGCCATATGTGAGTTGAGTTTGTTGTTGGTTCTTGCCCTTGCTCCAAGGGTTTTTCTCCGGGTTCTCCTGTTCCACCCCCTCCTGAAAAACCAAAATTTCCAAATTCCAATTCGACCTGGATAGAGGACACGCACGAAAACCAGTTAGAACTGATGTGGCTTCCTCTCTAAATATAGCATTTTTTTCACATAGATGTCATACAAAACGATGGATAGAATAATCGATATTAGTAATAAAGAGGTATTTTTACGAACCTATTAAGCAAAATCAAACACATATCATAGCAAGACCATTCCAGTGAATTTATAATGCAGTGCGAATGTTTTACGATATCGCGCCGGATGCCCAAAAATCGTTTGTGAATTTGTTTACGTACGTCTGTCGAACTCAAAGCCGGAATAATCAGCTCTGCGCAGCTGTTCTTGTTTTTGACGGAAAATACAGAAAAGTAAAATGAAAGGAAACAATATGTTCCTGAAGTTTTCTCAAAGTAGATTTTTATACCGGTGTTGTTTAATATGTATGTAGTGACAAGTCATTCATTCATAATATATTTCACTCCATCCTTGCAAACTAGCACAGTTTTTATTTTCCACTTTAAGTTTTCGATTTTTTCTTTACCTTCCCCCACCACTTACGTTTGCGCTCGTTCAAATACCCTATGGTAAATATTTTGCTCGCGATCGCGCGTTTTCGGCGACCTTGGAGAAACAGACAACCTTACGAACTTTTAGCCTGAGGAACAAGAAGTATTATTTCAATAGCCTGACTTAATTATAATTCCTTGACGGATTTCTGAAAGAGACGTCCGAGAAAGGGGAACTAAAAGCGGGGAAATTTCATGAAGACGTAACGCTAAAGGGATCCGTACAGACGACTCACCCAGTATTTCTTGGATTCCAATATCCCAGAGTGTCAGCAGGCTAAATTTTCATTTATTTCCTGTGAACGTTTTGTCCTAACCTTCTGAGCGTGTGCCTTCTTGCGTAAAACAAAATAGAGAGAATGTTTGAACGGCTTGCGTTTGCGGAAAAAAAAGAACTCTATTCAACTTTTTCCGCAAACGCGAGCCGTTCATACATTTTCTTTTTTCAGTTTTTATAGCGCACATATTCATTTTGCCTCCATGGGGTGCATGCTAATCAAACCAAACCCCTTCATTTTAATTTTCCATTTTTGATTTTTATACAAAGCTCCGAGTCAATCGCATCAAAGTTAGATTGTCGCCTTATGGCGATTTGATAATAACTTGTTTCAGAACTTCTAACAGACTTTCCAACCGGCGAGCAGAGTTTAGCGGGAAGGTACATGTATAAGAAAGCACTACACCCAGAAAGCTTAATTTTTGCGTGTTCTTACCTTAAAGGAAACAGCGTTGCACCTTATAATTCTTGCTTCTTCTTCAGTTCGTTTAGGTTCCGACAGTAACAGAAAATTTATTACATTCAGTGTTTACAGAAAAGTAGTTAATAGTTCATCTATTATTAATAAGACTTATCGCTTAAAATTAATGGATGGCTTGTTTAATTTTCGGTAGTATGTCAAAGTAAGAGCCTATCAGAAGCTCAGGAATTTCAATTTTGTCTTCGTTATGCATAAAGTGAAGTACATTCAGTCAGGCCAGAGAAGAATATTGCATGATGATTTTGTGAAAGACGTTTCGCAAGGTAAAAAGTCTGAAAGGGAAGTCTTTGACAATGAATGGAATAAACTTTCGTTTCTTTTCATTCTCGTTTATTGTTCCTTACAGCAACTAAACTACAAGTATAGTGTACTGTCAAATAAAGATCAACTAAAATTATAGTGTACTGTCAAATAAAGATCATCTCGAAATAAAGGTTTACGTAAGACCTTCGCAGTTCATATTCGGCAAAAGTACACTTACGCACGAATATCATTTACATATTTTCCTTCGATCGAGTCGACAGAGTCGAAATCCTTTTCTTTTAAAATTTTCACTGTCGTTCCAAAAGTGTCTGGCTAAAACAAAACAAAATGGGTAAAGTAAAACTTATAACTATCATTTTTATCGAGCTAAATCAACGTTAAGTAACAAACTATTGTTAACTTTTCTCTTCTCTTTAACGCTATGTGACGTCACGCGGAACTAAAATTACAGAGGTATTGTATTTTGTAGGTGGAGGTGGTTTTATTGGAATAGTCTACCAAAGGTAAATTAAGATTACCAACAGTATGTATCTTTCGTTATTTTAAGCCTGAAAGGAATCCCCGGGCTTAAGATAGTCGAGAGTGATGCCTGCTATGTCAGTTGTCATTGCCATCACCCGGGATGACGCTGCCTCCAAATGCAACTTTACCGTTTACTGTGGCACGATTAATTTTTTATTTAGTTATTAAGCTAGCTAGCTAACAGAAATAGTTAACAATTTCTCACCGAAGTGGAGGTGAATAGTGATGGATCCACCACATTCACAGACACTGGGGGGAATAACTAGCGGACCAAAGCGACACGCGAAGGCAGTTTGTTTCTCTGATTAGATAAGAGGTAAAAAGTTTCTATGCTAATAGAGCAGTTTTCAATTGAGTGTCGTAAAACCAAAACCAAAGTAATTACTCTGGCCAATCACAAAGGACGCAGACAATCCAGTGAACCAATCCAGTGAACCAAAAATCGAAGCAAATAAAAGGAACTGGCACGAAGCGCGGGAAAACGTGCGCGAGCGAGTCACGATTGGTTTTGGTTTTACTCCTGATTGGCTGAGAAAGTGGCGCGAGATTTTTAAGCTAATCACCAAGCGTAGTAATGCAAAACCAGAGCAAACGCAATTTACTTTCGACACTCAAGTGAAAACCGCTCTAATCTGCGAGTAATCAGTGCGCGCGAAAAGCACTATTCATTCGTGTGGCATATACCAAAACCAGTAAGTTGGTAGGTTAGTTAATGACGTGTTCAACGAGCTTGTTGATGCAATGTTTGGCGTCAGACGCTAGTTTTAAACCAGAAACAAAGCAAATTACAGTCTGACTCGCATGCGACCGTTATTTAACCAAGAAGCCATAAAAACTATAAAGTATTAACAGTGTTCAAAACTGCACGAAGGAAGATTAGCCAGAAAGGACGTCAACGTGCCGCAGACCGCAAATTCTGAAACAAAAAAAAAAAATGAAATAAATTGAAAACTGAATGCTAGCATTGTGCTGTCGAATTACCCATCATATAGATAGTCTTTGTAGTTTTTCTTTTATATTGATGTAAATCTTGAAGTTCTTACTGCGTTTTTTAAAATTGCCTTTAGGTGACTTGCAATGTTTTGTTTATTTAACCTGTGATACTTGGAGGTATTATTTGGAGGTGTGATGGCCTAATGGTTAGAGCGTTGGACTTCGGATCACGCGGCCCGGACTCAAGCTTTATTATATTGTGCACTTGGGTAAAACACTTCACTCTAACAGTGCCTCTCTCTACCCAGGTGCATAAATGGGCACCGCCCGACTGTAAGAGCTACCCGAAAAAATGAGGGGGGTGGGGAGGTAACAGTTTATACTCTCCCATCCCATTAAGGGGGAGTAGTAATACTCCTTCTTAATTGCTTCATGCTACAGAAACTGGGGCAAGTGCGGAGGGGACAGTTTTGTCCGAGTGTGACTTTACCTTTCTCTCATTAACAGGGGTAACGGTTGCTGCACAACAGGGATGCTATTCTCTGGCAGATTACTCACCAAAATCCAGGCCAGGTTTCGTCAACAATTTATGAGTCCATATATAAACAGAAACTGGGTGTTAAAAGTCTTTTTCCCGAGAAAACGAGGTCAAGGACACGATCAAGAACACGACAAGCCTCGGCCACAGCCATTGATTTACTTATTACAGTAAAGTAAAATTAGAGCTTTTGTTTAATTTAAAAAGGGCTCTATGTCTGTAATTTTCACTTACCAGGCAGTGGCTATTGCATTCTTGAAAGCTTTTGAAGTTATTCTTGTTCCCTTGACATCCACCATAAATGAACCGCTGACATCTTCCCGTGCTTTTGTTGTAAAAGTATCTGACGAAATACCCTCTACAGGGTCCTGTTTCTTTTGGCAAGTAACACACTGACGTCAATTCGACTGATGAAATAACAGTAAGTCGATTACCTGCAAAACAAAACAATACATCAAATTTCTAAAATGAGTAATGTTACCAAAACTTCGACTTCAGGTGTGTCACTGTGTCGCTGGCAGTAACTAAGGATACTCTGGCAGTAACTTAGGTTTGACTTTTGACTCTTTGTCTCTGGCAGTAACTTAGGTTTGACTTTTGACTCTTTGTCTCTGGCAGTAACTTAGGTTTGACTTTTGAGTCTTTGTCTCTGGCAGTAACTTAGGTTTGACTTTTGACTCTTTGTCTCTGGCAGTAACTTAGGTTTGACTTTTGACTCTTTGTCTCTGGCAGTAACTTAGGTTTGACTTTTACTAATGTAGATGTGAAGCAAATAAAATAAATTTTTCATACGACGATCTTGAAATTATAAACCTCAACATAGAGGCTTTCTACCAAAAATCTTGACATAAACCATTTAAATCTCATACAGCCAGCAAGCACATTTAATTTTGAAACCCATAACACTTTTCCATTGGCGCGAAGATTGTAAATGTCAAAGAATTCTTTATTGAAAAACTTCTGTGATAATTATCTATGACGCAAAACTATTTACAATAAACGGTTCTATGATACAGTCGTTAAACTCAATAGCAAAATAAGTTATATAGAAAATGAATAAAAGGCCTACTCTGGAACCCAAAGTCGCCGTAACTTTGGGCGACTGCACTGGCATTTTAGCTTTTTTGTCCATACGGGCGTTTTGGGCGATTTTGGGCGATTGGCGTTTTGAGCGACTTTGGCTTTTAGTGACCCCAGGACGACTTTTCTTGGGGGGGGGGGGGTTTCCTCTGCAACTTTTTTTTTTATTTTCACCTCTCTTTTTTCGATTTACTATTTTTAGCGGGCGGTCTCGGCCTTATCATGTTAGTATAACGTTGTCTCCCTCTTCCAGGGGGGGGGGGGGCTTTTCCGGCTCTTTTTTCCCCCCCTCCCCCCTCCTCCCCCCCTCCTCCCTCTCTTTTTCTTGGCTTCTTCCCGCCTCCCCCTCTCCTTCTTTCTTCCTTCGTTCTTCTCCTCCTCTCGCTTCTGCTTCTTTTCTCCCTTCGCCCCTGCTCGCCGCGCCTCCCCTCTTCTTGTCCCTTCCTTTTGGGGTGGCCCGGCCCTCTCTCGGCCTTCGCCGCGCCCTCCTCTTCTTCATCCCTCTCGCTCCCCCCCCCCCTCCGCGCCTCCCCTCTCTCCCCCCTCTCTCAGTTTTTCTCCCTTCGATACGCTGTTTCCCCTTCTATTTGGCAACTTCTCTTCCCCGGGTCACCTTAATTACGAATTTTCGGCGTCTGATCTTGTCTTTGCTAGTGACTTATCTCCATCTTGTTTTTTTAACTAACATCTAAGAGCATTTTGTTGGAGTGATCTCAGTGTGCACATATCTGAACCAGCCTTCTCTCTCTGTATGCTTAACTGGACGCCCGTTGCTGCATACCGTATTGTTATACATTCGCTTCAATTTTTCTTTCCAGGCCCTGCAAACAATTTTTTTCATATTTGTCATCCCCCCCCCCTCCAAAAAATATGTCCGCCCTAGTCATTGGATCTGTCTGGAATCATCATGGTCACCTACATTGTTACAGAAAATATCTATACTTAGGCGACTTTGGGCGACTTAGGCGATAAGGCGATGGGCGACTTTGGGCGATTTTAATAAAAGCTGAGAAGCGTTTAAAATTGGAGTTTGCGATTTAAAATGCAAGGGAAACATAATGGTTACATTGTGCGTTTAATGTGATCTGGAGAACGCGAGTGGCAATCAAAAACAAAAGAAAAACTATTTAAACTACTTAAAATTCACACCTTCTACAATTTCAACGTCAATGTAAATGTCAAAGACGGTTAAAAATTATTTGGGCATAAATGTTATTTACCGAGGTTTGAAAAATGACTGGAAAATTCCCCAAAGGAAACAGGGGCAATATTTTTAATCCTGTGCGAGGTTCAGGTTTTTCAGTCAGTCCCAGTCATTTAAATGTTTTTACGTTTGGTTGGCGTCAATGGGATACAAGAAAAGAGGACTTACCGACACAGGTGTTATAACACTGAGACATGGACCAGAATTTGTTTCTGTTTCCAAGGCAACCACCATAGGTGAATCGCTCGCACTTTCCAGTGCAAGCGTTGTAATAATATGCCGGGAAATATCCATAACAGAGTCCTGGCTCCATGGGCAACAAACACTTTGGGAGGGTGTCTAAATAAGAAAAATAATAAACATACTCATTACCCTCCGGCACATAATGCGACTCCGAGGAAATTATCTCCTTGCAGCTAGGGGTCACGCATCTGTTCTTCATCAATTTATAATTTTTAACTTCGCGCGCCTTTTCAGGGCTTTTTTTGCCAAACTATCAAACAACCATTAAGTATCGACAGCATTATTACTAAATCGACAAAATTCAAGCTAGAAACTTTGCCTTTTTTTAGCGGGTTCGCTGATAAACATATGCTTGTTTTGGAACATCATACAAACACTGACTTCGTCTCCAGTTGTCTCATGCAATAACAAAAGCAGGCGCCTATTTTTTTCTCATAAGGGACGACTGGGGACAAGTCAGATACATGCAGGCACCGTCGCCCTACTAGACTCGTTCCTAGTCGTTTCTTACGAGATAATTGCAAGACGCAAAGGATGTTGTGAAGGAAGAAAGGCCGGAGACGTATATCTCCCTTCTCTGCCTACTTTCCATCATTCTCCACGCCTCCTGCGTTTGCAACAGAGAGACGACTGGGGACGATTCAGCGACAGCTGCCGTTTGGTGCGCGGTTAGGAAGTGAAGGCGGTCAATGTTGGCTATCTCACGTGTTTCATGACAGCTTCAGTGTTTTTTTGAACTGTATGTACTAGGTGGCCGCTTTGGCGCGTGCGCGTTTCCAGAAATCAAAAGTGATAGAATTGCACAAAGATCTGTAAATTGCGATCATTTAGAAGAAAAAACTATGAGTTTTATTCAGTATTTGGAAGAAATCCATGCAGAGAGACACTCAACTGAACTGTTGTTCATATCTTTGTCATTACCAACATATAAATTCTCAAAACGAGAATTTACCGCATATCTGATACGGGCTAAAGTTGTTTGATCATTTACTTTAAATCGAGAAATGGGTGCGACCAGAATGCCAGTTATTTTATTATGTCTATTACAGGAATGGTTCAAATGTTGCAGATCGGCCTTATCTTGGTTAATCCTTGGTTGAAATTTCAAAATTAATTAGAAGGTAACGTATAATCAGATAAAGATAAGTACAGTCGTAAAAGCAATGTGATAATAAAAAAATTTCTAAATCTTAAATTTTTTTTTCTAAATCCTTTTAGGCCTTGTCACAGTCAAGTTCCCTTAGCATTCTTCGACGCGTATTTAAATACATTGCGCCCAGTCATCATACTGAATCGATATTTTTATATTCTCCTTTTCTCGTCATGTTCGAAATTTTTCTCGTATCCTTTTTACTGAAACACCCAATCAACAGCTTGTTTAGTTCAACAGATACCTGGATCTTCTGTTCATGTTATGTATGGAAATGCCTTTGAAGAGGTCGTGCAGAGTAATGACATTCGCATGTATGGCCTACGGATCCCCCCTTCAAATAATTGCTATCGGGCCCAGTTGCATAAAGAAACTTAACATTAATTGAGAATTTGTGCAACTTTTCTCTGTGTTCCTAAGGATTTTCTCCACACCGGTTGTTGTGATTCCCAATTACTCTTTAAAACATTTTCTGCTGATTTATCCATGACTGATAGGGTGCAAAAAGACAGCCAGGAACACAGGGAATGGCTGCAGAAAATCTCACTTAATCTGAAGATGCTCTTTGTGCCACCGGGCTGGGCCACGTATTTTTGAAGTTTGATACGAAATTTATAACAACAAAAATTCAGCTAGAATGAATACCCGGACTGTTTGTTTGTTTACGTCTCTTGCATTTTCTCAGGAGGTTATGGAAGAAACACTTGACTAAAGCAACAAAGTAGCTTACAATAACAACTACTGAAGGTTACACATTAAGCAAAGCTGATAACTTCAAAAAGGCAAACCTCACGTACTTGGGCACTTCATCTGGCAATCCTTGAGAGTTAAAAAATTATTTTTGTTCCCTTTACAGCCACCGTAGATAAACTGCTTGCATTGCCCGATCTTCTTGTCAAAAAAGTATCGCCTGAAAGCAGCTCTGCATGGTCCAACATCCTCGGGAAGGAGGCAGGCATCGTCCAAATTAGGGCAATATTTTGCATAAGCTTCCAAACCTAACAGTTGTATAAACAATAGAAATGAAGTGGTCTGCTCCATTCAACGGAATGTACAGCATAGTGACATTAAAGCAATGCAAAACCTTACAACTTAATTAAGCTTTACATTCGATATTAAACACTTTTCCAAAAGCAAGAGATGTTGAAACATCTAAGGCCAAATAATACCTTTGGCGGATAATCACGAAGAGGTCGTTTAGCTTAGCTAATGCCCTAGGATTGCAAAAAAGAAAACCGACGCTCAAAGGTCAGTCTCCGTTTGATCAGTGTAGTGTATTTTGATTTTCTCGCCGGTTGTTTACATCGAAAGCAAATACAACCACTCCATGCACCAAGAAAATGGTTAATCTTAATGGCGTCATTTTTGAAGTTGGGAATATAAAAACAAGCCTTGGTTTAAGGAGGAAAAAGCATGAAAAGTGTAGTGTTTTTATACCTGTGAAGAAGACGACGACGAAAATGTACGTCGAAAGAATTCCAGCCAACCTCATGTTGTTTTTGAAGTAATTTTCCACAATTTACACCAACTGAAGACAGCCGTGAGCTCAGTGATATATCTCAGCGTGAGGTACTAACTGTCTGGAGATGTCAGGAGCTTTAATTTATATCCTATCAGACAAGCGAACACCAGCGTCATTTTGAAGTGTTTCCTGAAAAAAGCCTGCCATAGCTGGTTTCAGTAACAATAACATCCGGTTTATGTTTTGATTCGCTAGAAACTTCCAATGCCAGCGACCATCGTGACGCAATACAAGTGAGGCAAAAAGGTGATTGAGTTCATTTTGACGTTAAATTTAGTTAAATGCTGTTTTGGTTTTAAACGTGACTTCCGTGATGTTTATAAAATTAATTACAAGATGATCAAGGATCAGGAATATTTAAAAAGGGATTACTTAACAAATAACGGTGTTTCCAATTAGGCGCAATAAGCCTCTTTTCAGGCTAAAGAAAGAAACAGTTCTACGAACAACTAGCGATCTTGAATAACAACGTCTGATGAATTTTTCATTTATTAATGAATTTTCAGTTAAAGGGCTTTTAAACTCAATGCAAAGTTGTTTGTTATTGAAGATAACTTCTCCATTATCCAAGAAGAAGTACGATGAATAGGGTCTGCGTTAATCTAAACTATTTTTTTTATTTGCTCTGACACATGACAACGAACTCAACTCAACACCAACCACTTTGTTTACCTTTTTGATTATCTTTGCATCAAAACTTCATCTTATAAGCCTTGGCTTTAGGGAGGGGCAAAATTCGACGTGCTAAAAATTTATCTCTCAATTTGTTTATCAATACCGTAAAGTTGTAACAGTTGCTTGCAGCTGGACAAATGAACGCCGTTTCAACCACAGAAGCATGTTTCTTCTTGCTTTATTCAGGGGACAACTGTAGGTTGGGCTTGGGATGGCTTGCAATGGACATTGGCATTAAACAGCGATCAAAACTTGAGGGGGCGAAATTTGACGTGCTTATGGTATCGTGATCAAAACACTCTTCAATCACGTTCCAGAGATTTCACAATCGCATCATCACAGGTTCATAGCGTACTCCTTGACTTAATTAGGGAGGGGCAAAATTCGACGTGCTAAATATCCGAAGTCGACGTGAGTACGGGAATGTCCAGCCTGGAAAAAAATGGATTTTAAAAAAATAATGCCATTGCCAAATTGGACTCAACCTTCGGCCTTGTGTTAAATTTCAGTTCTTGCAATAGCTATTATCCAGTTATTTCCAATGTCGAAAACACTCAGTCCCTGTACGAGGGGGTGAATAGGGGTTCCTCGCCGATCCGTCATGCGTCCGTCGATCGTGTGATGCTCCGCCGTCCGTGGGCTCTCCTGGGTGCGCATGGGGGGTTCGCTACATGATCGCCCTCGTGTTCTCTCCTCCATCCGTCTCGTGATTGCGGTTGTCTCGCCACGTCCAGCATTTCTGAGGATCGTTGAGATCCTCGCTTTTCAGCATCCATCCGGCCCAAAGCGTCAGCTTCGGATCCATCATCTCTTCGAGAGTGTCCTCGTCGCCCCCCCCTCCTGTACATACATTAGCTTTTGCCTTTATGTTTTTCGATGCACAGTTATATTAAAACATAACCTAGACTGCTAACATTTTTTCCCTGTATAAATCTATGAAATCCACTTTTTTGTTAACGAGAAAAGCTCTCTTGATAACATCACTTGGTTACGATGGCCACGTGTACACACAACTAATAAACGAAGGTGAAAAGAATATCTTTTTCTAACACTTACAGTAAGAACGTAAGCTGTAAACTTTGATTGTTGATTTGTTTTGGGCCTACTAAAGAGATTAAAGCACATCTGGTAGCGTGGCCGAGTGGTCTAAGGCGCTGGTTTAAGGCACCAGTCTCTTCGGAGGCGTGGGTTCGAATCCCACCGCTGCCAAGTTTATTATTATTTTTTTGCAGTTAGTGTCATAAAAATACAAGACTGATTTGTTTGAAATGTAACGCGGACAGTCATGAGTAATGCGAGCCAGTGTAACCTTTCAGAAAAAAATAGGTTTATATCTTATTCATGAACAATATTTTCCTTAGTTTCTTATTTATATGTACGACTATTAAACAGACGAAATGGGTGTGCAGCTCGAACTACGAGTCCGAGTTTATAATGCCGTACTCATCAAGTTCATTGTTCAAACGTACAAAACTATTCAAAACACTACTCGGACTTCCAGCCTATGCGCCGCCTGGTACGAAAACTCAAAAAACCAGTGAGAAAAATGGGAACTTACTCCCCAACCAAATACAGGCGCATGAACCTTTGGGGGTTAAAGGTAAAG
The DNA here is from genome assembly GCF_052425735.1 of Oculina patagonica. NCBI lineage: Eukaryota > Metazoa > Cnidaria > Anthozoa > Scleractinia > Oculinidae > Oculina > Oculina patagonica. The sequence goes on along the minus strand of NC_135763.1, from coordinate 23,958,922 downwards.
TACAAAGATAATAAAAGTGCATAAAATAAAAGTTGAAAAGTTCGAGAGCTGAGATGAATACATCAACCATCAGCTCTTATATACGTTACAACAACAGAGTCAATTAACGCCACAACGGCTCACGTGCGTTCATACCAATAAGGTACTATTTACACTCCCCCCCCTCTTCTTTTTTTCCTTCGCCTCTTGCAATTTTTGCATAAGAGACGACTGGGGACGAGTCAGCTATTTACATTCTCTGTCACTGCTACTTACAGTTTAGTTTCTCCTCATGTAAATACAAATATTTAAAGTTGTTTTTAATTGATCTGAAAGCAATTGCGGGAAAAAGTTCCTTTATAGGGATAAAAAACAAACCCCCAAAAAATCTGGTAACAAATATTCAGCGAGACATATCCGGTAGCGTGGCCGAGTGGTCTAAGGCGCTGGTTTAAGGCACCAGTCTCTTCGGAGGCGTGGGTTCGAATCCCACCGCTGCCACGGTCATTTTATTTTTGTTGTGATTGTGAGAACAGATACAGGGAACTGGAAACAAGGTGTGTGCGAGAACCCAACTACTACAAAAGAAAAGGTTTGTACTTTTGGTTTCATCTTATAAGCCTTGGCTTTAGGGAGGGGCAAAATTCGTTGTCCTGAATACCTCACAATTTTTTTTATCAATATCGTTAAGTTGTAACATTTGATTGCAGCTGGACAAATGAACGCCATTTAACCATAGAAACATGATTTTTTTCTTGTTTCATTCATCAGGGGACACTTGCAGGTTAGGCGTGGGATGGCTCGCTATGGACTGGCGTGTTAAGAGCCATCTCGTTTTGAGGGGGCGTAATTAGACGTGCTTATGGTATCGTGATCAAAAACTCTTCAATCACGTTCGCAAAACAGCTTCGTGACATACTCCTTGGCTTAACTAGGGAGGGACAACATTGACGTGCTAAACATCTTAAGACGGCGTTAGTGCGGGAATGTCCAGCCTGGAAAAATGTATTTTAAAAATTCCTGTTACTGCCAAATTGGAATCGGGCTACTGCCTTGTGTTTAATTTCAATCCTTGCAGGTTTTTATTCAGATCCAGCTATTTCCAGTATCTTAAACACCCTGTCCATGTACAAAATTTTACTTTTGCATGACATTTTTCGATAGGTTGTTAAGATTCCGCTAGCTGCTTGAGTGCAAGGAAACTATTAGCTGCTTTAATAATTCGGCGATTGCAGCTGCAGCCCTAATCGTTTCTTTTAAATTAAACCTAAACTGCGAACAATTTATTCCTTTATAAAACTATAAAATTCACTTTTTTTTGGAACACGCGAGAAAAGTTCAAAGGGCTTCTATTCAACTGCATACATTTTCATGGGTTACATCCCAGATTTATGTACAGTCTGGAATTAGCAGTAATACAATAGTTCTTTCCTTGTCTATCCAATGGACGTTCCGCTGATGTGCTTCGAATTCATAAAACGTCAAAACAAATACACCAACGTTCTCTTTTCCACGTATACGCCATTGGGCGCTTGTGTCTTTTACTACAAAATCGTGATGTTTAAAAAACAATATATTTTTTTGTAAACGTCGAAAATACATTGCTTAAATATAAAAAGACATCACTTGATTACGATGGCTACGTGTAGGTGTCTCCTTATACTCAACTGATAAAATAAGATGAAAACAATCAAAACTTATTTTCTATCTAACACTTGCATTAAGTAAAAGCTATTGATTTGTTTTGTTTCCACTTAAGCACTTCTGGTAGCGTGGCCGAGTGGTCTAAGGCGCTGGTTTAAGGCACCAGTCTCTTCGGAGGCGTGGGTTCGAATCCCACCGCTGCCAAGTTAATTTCTTTTTTATGCGGTTTATGTCATAAAAAATACAAAACTGTTATGTGTAAACTGTAACGGGAACATTCATTGATAAGGGATTTCATGCGAGCCGATGTAACTTTTTTGGTTACCTTATTACATAAAATTTTCGCGACACGTTAATTTCGCGAATTTCGCGATTCCACAAGTATCGCAAAATTAAAGTGACGCGAACAATAAGTGTCGCGAACATAACATGACGCGAAAATTAAGTGACTCACAATTATGTCAATAATCAAGAAACAATAAGTTTAGTAATGATAATCAATTTTTTTAGCGCATTTGCCATATGTAAATGTTCAAATGCGCTGTACACATACTGTACCACTAGAGGAATGAATTTTCAATGTAAATGGATGTTGTACAAGCATGACGTACTTGTAGACATTGTAAGAACTGCTCTGTTGTTTCTATTTCCGAGATATAAGTCTCGCCCTGATGAAGTCGTTTTATTTAATTCAAGGGTATGTTAAATAATATTGCCAAGGAATGTAAATTGTGTCTTACTCAAAAACGCGAAATTAAAGTGTTTCAAAACATAAAATTTTCGCAAAATCGCGAAATTTAAGTGTCGCAAAATATGCGCACCTCAAAATCGCTAAATTAACGTGTCGCGAAAATTTCATGTTATAAGGTAGTTCTCGCTAGCTATAGAAGAATACGAAGTTTGTATCTTGTTCATTAAACAATAGTTTTGCCTTGATGAGTTCTAAAGTTTGATTGATCTGAAATCAACTGCAGGAAAAAATCTTCATCGTGAACAAGAGCTAACCTGGTTACAAATATGCAACGGGACAGGTCCGGTAGCGTGGCCGAGTGGTCTAAGGCGCTGGTTTTAGGCACCAGTCTCTTCGGAGGCGTGGGTTCGAATCCCACCGCTGCCACGGTCATTGTTTTTTTCATTGTTCATTTGTTGTTGTGACAAAAATTCAGGGAACTGAAACTAAGGTGTGCGCGCGAAAATACAACCGCTACAAAAGAAAAGTTTTGTACTTTTGGTTTCCGAATATTATTACTTGGGAGGGCCAACCATATGTCATCGCATGCCATGTACTTTAGGTAATTTCATTAAAATAGAACTGCCCATAGATTTTCACTCAACAAAAATTTTCACTCACATGTTTCTTTGGCTCGAGAGAACGTACATGTTTAAACAAAAAAGATGGGGGCGGGGAAGGGGGGAACCCGTATTCGTTTAGGAGCTGGAGGACCTTGTATACACCACATAATTCCTCAAATTTATCAGTTTCCAAGAACGTGTTTAGCCTTCACGCTTTCTAAAAAGGCAAAGCCACATACACTTCCCGCGCCGTGCTTACAATCTTAAACCACAATGCAACTACCATTAGTTTGACAAGTCCCTTCTGTTGCAAATTTGGAAAAATGACCTTTCGAGCTATAGATCATGGCTGGAGATAAATGGAGGATTTTGAGTCGCGTTTAAGTTCATATGGTGAAGTAGAGAGTTGTATCACTGGGGGAAACATGGTAGGAAACATAAGCAAGTGAATTAAATGAGAAGCTTTAATTGGTCTTATGGGGAGCCAAGGCACCGATTTGAAAAGTAAATTTCTGTGCTGAAGTTTTGAGACTTTTAGTGTTGCTATGATGGATGGAAAGACTGCAAACATGACTTTTCATAAAAAAAAACAGTGCTAAGCAGAAAAGAAGTGTAAGAATCACTCGAGGCGAAAGCTGAGAGAGCGACTGTAGCTTCTTGAGTGCGTAGAAAGTTCTTTATCGCTCCAACTAACGTACAAAGTTCTTTTCCACACCAACTAACTACAAAGTTCTTTTTCACACCAACTAACTACAAAGTTCCTTGTCACGCCAGTTAACTACAAAGTTCTTTGTCACGCCAACTAACTACAAAGTTCTTTGTCACGCCAACTAACTACAAAGTTCTTTTGTGCATCTGTACAGAAGTCCACGTTTACCTTAAGTTTATAGCATAGCATCAACACTTAATAGTAAAAAGGTCACAAAAAATGTTTGTGTAGTCTTAAATGACAAGATAAACAAGGTCGTGAAACTTCATTGTCAATTCACGATTTCACTTTCATTTGCACTACGGCTTACTAAAAATCTCCTAACATGTTACCATAAAAGCTCTTTCTGCGCCGCTTTGTTTGAAAACCAGTGAATCGTTTAATTGTGGACGAAATGCAAAAAGGTAAAGAGCTTAAAATGGTCCTTAAACGTCATTAAAAAATTCCCTTAATTCCAGAAGAAGACTGGGCCGTTGAGAACGACTTGCAGGTTTCGAATAGTGCGGTTACAAACATGGAGCATTGCATATCCGGTAGCGTGGCCGAGTGGTCTAAGGCGCTGGTTTAAGGCACCAGTCTCTTCGGAGGCGTGGGTTTGAATCCCACCGCTGCCACGGTCATTTTTTGTTGTCATACAACAAATACAGGGAACTAGAACTGAGGTGTGTGCACGAATACAACCACTGCAAGGAATAGAGTGAATAAAGGAGTACTAACAAATCTTTCCACCGAATGCCGGGGCGGATCCAGGATTTTTCCAAAGGGAAATGGCGGGGGCTGTTAGGTGTCTGTCACTAGTTAACGCTAAAATAAACAATTAATTTTAGTGTAATGGCTCAACACCACTATAAATCTTGTAAATTCTTTGTCGTCCGATTCCAAACATCGTGAAATGGCCAAATTCTGCGTATCTGGAAAACGTTAACCACTCAGGACTCAAGCTAAGGATTCGAGACAGGACTCGAGTCAGGATTCTAACAGCGCTTTGGTTAGCGTCTATGACACACTGTATGAGGACCGGCTTTCACTGCAGTTTCCATGCGGTTAGCTTTCATTCCCGGGGGGGGGGGGGTACTCCCTATAATGGCCTATACGGGGAGGCTCCGCCCGAAAGGGGTACCTTTTTCAGGCTTCAGGTATATAAAAGGGTAGGGATTTCACGAGTTAAAGTATATGAAAGGATATGGAAATCTGTCATATGGCTATTTAAAAGGGCCTTTAATTAAAATATTTCGAACAGACGCAATTTATGGCTGTATTATTTTAATTTATTAAGCGCTACATAAAAATGACAAGAAAACGTCCTATTTTAAGTCCAGCCATGTCTCTTAGGTATATGAAAGGGGTACCTTTTTTCAGTAAAGGTATACGAAAGGGGTACAATTTCTGTCAAAAATGGTATATAAAAGGGTAAGGGGTTAGAACTTGGGGCGGAGCCTCCCCGTATAAAACTTTTTTGAGTACCCCCCCGGGCTTTCATTACGGTTTGTTTGCGGTTAACTAACAGTTAGCTTTAATTTGTTGGTTGAGGCACTACTACAATATATAGTGTAAAAATTACATTAATATAATAGCACAACAAGGGCTTTTACAGTTTCACACTGTTGTGGCTAAAATTAGTTCTGACTTTAAGTCCCGAGCTCGAGTCCTGAGGTCGAGTACTGGCCGGGGCCGGGTTGTTCAAAACACGATTAAGCTAATCCAGGATTAGCGTGATTTTTGATTTCAGTTTTTTTAGCTTTTCAGTGAGGTTTTCTGTCTATATTTTCTGTCCTTCAGCTTTGACGTCAACTAATCTCAAGCTCCACAAAACATAAGCAATAATAACAATTATGTACTAGAGAAATTCAACCCTCGGTCGACGTTTAATCCTTCTGGGTGTTAATCTGCTTTTGAGCTCAAGTCCTTGCTCCGCGAATCTTAGCTCGACTCCTGGTATTGGTTTTAGTTTATCTCAACTTTAACACGCATTATCTATCTTTCCAAATAATAAAAAAATAGTCCCCAAGGATTATGGATTATGTAGCCTGCATATATGTTTAACTAAACTGAAATGTTCCCACATTAAACTGATTGGGACTCCATATAATATTCATTATAAAAGCTTAATGAAACAATACAAACAAAGAATCGATACAATGTTCTTGTGTAATTCACGCCTGGTTTAGTATACAAAAAAGTTCACGATGTTTGCTTTAAATGAGTTGCCTTTTTTCTGAGTTGGAATTTTTCACTCATTTAAATAGCAATGTTCTTTTTTACCTTTTTATAAGCAGGGTCACTGACATGAAATTTTTCTCATACTTAATTTTTTTTCGCAATATCAAGAACACAGAAGTGACTATTAATATAACAATTGCTGTTCTCAATATCAAGAAATCAAGAATAGCAACTATTAATATAACAATCTCTAAATCTATTTTGATCGGCGTTATATTTAATATCAGTGATAAAAATCAGAACGCCATTGAAAAAACATGCCACCATTATCATGACTTGTTTGTGTTAATACATTTACTCTTCTTTTTTACCTAATTTGGTAAAAATGAAAAAGTTCACACGTGCCAATAATGATCATGGGAACTCTACGTTTTCCGTTTTTACAATTTAGGAGTTAAAGTTCTTTCGTTTTAAAAAATCCATCTTAGCCTAAACAATTTCTTTTTAAAAAACCCCTTTTTTCGTGGGAATGTTATACGTACAAAAATAACTTTAACTTATTTGCGACTTGCTTTTTTTATGTCCGTTGTCTTTGGATGGTTGCCTAACAACTTGTCTATTTTCTTCTTTGAGCCACTTAGTCAAGTTTGCGTTCAGAAGTTAGTCTAATTTGCATTCACATGTCCACCCCATCAATCGTTTATTACCTAACAATCGTTGTAAGCATGTCCAAAAGCCATACCAATCTACTGCTTTTATTGCGCAACTGTTGCAATTTTTTTAAGGATTTGCAATTAAGTTTTCACGTTCAAGCACGTCACTTAGTTGTAGTGTGCATGGATTGGCCTTGAAAACTAACCTCGCGTCTTCTTTTTCTGTTAATCCAGCTGTTTCTATTAACGTTAATTGTGATCTGGGTATTCAATAGAACTTTGCATATTGGTGGCCTATAGGAAATGAACAAGTTTGTATTTTTGCTCGTGAAGAATTCATAAATTTGTTTTCCTCTCAGGAGGCCTGTTCTGTAATTTTCTTTCACTGTCGAGCAGCTTTGAGATTTGAAAAGTCTTCTTAAATTTAGTGTGGCTTAGAGTACCTTGTTTCCACATGTCTGCAGAGAAAACGTGCAAATTCGCGTTTGTAATGTCATTATATCTATTAGTATTCAGCACGTGCAGTTGCTCTCTCCTTCGACCAACACTACCTATCGGTTTTGTCTTTAGGCTTTGGTCGAGCAACATTAATTAAAATAGCTGTATATGTTACTTGCAAAAGAAATTGCATCGATCTTTTGAAAACGTCTTGAAGGGGGGGGAGGGGGCTTTATAGGGCGAGGGGGATTATAGAAAAAAAAGGGGGGGGGAGGGGCTCAATTCTAACCATACATCAATATGGGTGACATAAAAGAAATAATGTGAACTTTTTAATATTTATGTGCTGTTAAATAACATTTTCACAAAATAGTATATAAAAAAAAGTAAATGTCTTGAATAAACTTTAGAATCGTAACGTTGCCTTGTTTCCTTGTCCATATACCATCTACCACCTAGAAATATTTAAACTTCCATAGGGGTGGTTGTTAGAGAGGGGGACTTTAAAATGAAGGGGATGGGGGGCTTTATCGGGAACTCGGCTTGTTACATAAGTAAAGCGACCTCGTTCACCAATACCTCTGTTTGTGAAAGTTTTTTTTCAACACTTTTAATAGCGAATAATTCTTGTTCGAAGCGTGCCTGGATTAACAAAAGTGAAATCTTACGAATTGTTACGAAGAAATGGTACTAGTATTTATCTGTTAAAGGACGCCAATGTCGACCAAACGACTTTGCTTCATGATTCCACTGTTTAATTTGGTTTTTCTTTTCCTAGTGTGTATCTGTTGTGGTTCAATTTTATCCTTGGTTTATATATATTTTTTCCTTTGTTTGTGGGTATGGTAATGTACGGTAATGAGTTTGAAACAAAAGGGAAATTTAATTTTAAACTTAGGATAAAATTAAACAACAACAAAAGGAACGAAATTAAAAGCAGGTTTATTTGTAGTCATCTCCGGGAAATTGAATGAAATGAATGGAATGGGTTACAAGAAGGAAAATTTATTCCATGCATGTCAGCAAAGGTAGAAACAACCAAGCTCTATAAAAGGGAGAAGAAAGGAAATTAAAACAACAAAGCAACAAAGTAGAAACAACTGAGAAGGTCTAATGGAATTGAAGGACCTAAGTAGAACTGCGCGCTGATCTATTGTCACAGTCGATAAGGATTGGTGTATTGAAATACACATTACAAGTAATAAAAAAGATGTATTGATTATCACTGAGCTATTGCGTGCTCACAGGGATCATAATCGATTATGGCTGCTTGTGCTCCGTATATTCAACAACTCTGAATTCCTTTTGATTGAATTTATTCGAGAAATTGGAACATCAGAGCGAGATCAATAGAAGTTCGGCACATGACTCCAGGCCAGGGCAGATGATCTGCTAAGAACCACTGACCAAAGAAGGAAAAATAACTCCTGAACGTACAGTGTTGCCCATCGGGCAAATAAAACGACATCCTTAAGCAACTGCAGCGATCACCTAATTAAGATCTCCATTAAACAGTCCTTTAGAAACAAATCATTAATAACCCTTTGTTGTATTTTGGCGGGTTGGAAGCCTAGCTCGTTCTTTTTCGTTTGCAAATTGGGACGCTCAATAGTTAGTTCTATATATAGAGGAACACAAGTTGCTAACATGAACTCAGGAAATTAAGGTAAAATAAAGAAGGTAGGGTTTGAAATAAAACTGACAGAAAAAAAAAACTTGCTAGCCTCAAAGCAGCCCACAGTTGCTTGAGGTTGTCGTTTTAGGGGGTGGTGGAAAGAAGCGCCATTGGCTTGTACTTTTCAAGACCTAGGTGAGTCATGCGTGGCACAGGCCTCTTTAAAAAAACAAATTTGAAGCAATAAGTTTGAATTTGCGCGCGGAATTTCGGGGGAATGTTCGAGAGACATCTGATACTTTAGTCGAGGAAAGATCTTGAACACTGTCTTACATGTACACATACAGAAATATGCCACGGTTTTAGCTCAACTTAATAAAAAAAAAAAAAAAAAAAAAATAATAATAATTTCATCTAAAATTTTTGAGAAAAACACTCATATCAGAGTATTTTTGTGATAATGATAAACGTTTTTTTTTTCGGATCAAAAACAATTTCGTGGTTTAAGTAAACAACTTTGCGCTATTTTCCCTGAGAAGGAAGCGATTATTTATATTACCGCAGCATTAAGCTAAGGGGGTAGATTCCCATTAGGGATATTAACAGTTAACATCATTAACACAATATTGGATAGTGGTTGTAGATGTTGTTTTCTTCGTAACTGATATGAAAAAAGTGAAAAGTGTTTCAATCCACTGAAGGGAATCAGAAGAACATCACTGTACATAATAGAAAAATGACAAGCGTAGACATCTTAAAGCTTATTAAGAGTTATTCTTTATAGCCTACGAAAAACCTGCAAAGTTTGTAGATTCTGCTTAACAACAAAAACATCAGGAACAACAACAATAACAACAACAACAACAAAAATAAAAAGAAAGAAACAACAACACCGACCAAACAAAAACATCCCTTTACTTTTTTTTACATATATTGCACATTGTCTGCATGCTGAAACATGAACTATGAAATGTGTTTTTGTTTTTATCGCCCTTCGGCTCGTACCCTTACGGATAAAGGCTGTCCTTCTTGATCAGCGATATAGATAAAATTTGGCTGCTCGGTTTTATTTTTTGCAGCCTAAGTGCAGACGCCTTTGCTGAAACAGGAGACGTCTGCACGCGCATGTTTTTTTCCGGTAAATTGACGAAATATTCAAATGTAATTCAACTTTTACCTGAACAAGCAGAAAGGATAACAGGAAAAAAGAACATCTTTAATTGAATTCAATTTTTCTTTGTAGGAATTTATCATATGACGTCTCAAATAGTTGTTTATTGTCAGCGATTTAATTTGCCGGCTCGAGATCGAATCACGTGATAACATTTGCCACGCTAAAATTTTTCAAATGGAAAAATGTAGGTAAAAAGCTGTTAAAACTATGTGCACTTAACTTTTTTGATCACTGAGAACTAAAGGTTGAAAAATTGATCTTTGATCTCAGTCATCTAAAACTAGTGTACGCAGTTTAAAAACAGCATTTTACCGAAGTATATTCATATTTTTACTCGGAGAAATGTCCATTTAAATGAAGCCAATGTTTCCACAGTTTTTCTTACAAGTAGCAGTTTCTGATTAGCCCTACCACACGGGAAAAGTGTTTTCTAATTTAAACTCTCTGATTCTTTTAGCTGGATATTTTCAAAGGTCGGTTTTTTGGGTGTTGTATGAATGGCTATTAGGCAACTACCGTGTTGGCAGTAATTTAGCCGTGCTTATGTTGCGTGGCCGTATATTTTCTTATCGTTTTTATCATGCAACTTCAGTGTAGGGTTATGAAGTGCTTGTTCTCTCATTGTGTGCTTGAAGCAAAAAGAGGCCTTTCACAGCGTTTCGCATTGTTAAGTACTGGTAAATCTAATGTCCCGGATGACCAAAAATTCCTCGGCAGGGAGCTGGGATTCATTTATCACTATCTTAATAGTGTTATTCTACCTAAGTAAGCTACTTCGTGGAAAACTATTTAGGCACGAACCTCTGTGGAGGCATTTTTATTTGAAACAATTCAATTCAGCTAATTGACTATCTCGATAGTTCTAAAACAAAACTAAACAATAATAGAGGCTTCTGACACAAAACAAAACAAAAACGATTTATCCTACAATGTTTACGTTAAGATAAGTCGTTTATCCTAAAATGTTTACGTTAAAAAAATGTTTACGATAATTCCCCACAACTCAATCCCAAAATGTTGGCCGCTTTTTCAATCAATCACTGCAAAAGCTATCCTTGGCAGCGGTGGGATTCGAACCCACGCCTCCGAAGAGACTGGTGCCTTAAACCAGCGCCTTAGACCACTCGGCCACGCTACCGGACATGGATTGCTAGGTATCTTTAACCAGTTTCCATTTGATCACGCAGATTCACTGTTTTAGTTGCAATTAATTTTAGACCGATAACATAAAAAAAAAATTGAGAAGAAAAGAGACTGATTAGTGAAGATTTTTAAAAAGCGTTAACTAATACAACAAGCACGTATTCGACGTTGAGTACAACGTTTTTTAAAAAGCTAATTTAGATAACTATCCTGTCAAAGACTTTACAGCTCTTTTTGTGTGCTCAACGAAGTAGTCAAGTAACATTTAAAGAATTCATAGCATAACTTGGAGGGGGTAACCAGATGATATGAGTCATTATGGCTAATGTTCACTGAATACCTTTATTTCCTATCTACAGAAAATGGTCTAACCTGTTGTTTCATAACAAGCCTAAGAATGCAATCAATTCAAAGAGAAAAGAAATTTATTACATAATAAATATAAATTAAAATGATCAAGAACATTGATAAATATACGTAATGGTAAAATCAAGCAGGATTGCGAAAGCTACTCTCGACTTACTAGATACTCATTTCGACTTATCTGCTTTAAAAATGGTTTTTGAGAGACACTTTTTATCCTGTCATTTAAAGTCACTCTTAAAGGAGTCTTATGTGATCTGACTCCAAACTATTTCCAATATAACCCAGCCAAACTGACATATGTCAGGACCCAATTAAATAAATGAAGATAACTCGATATGATAACGGAATAACTGTATGCACACGTATGAAGCCCAGTATTTATTCCTGTGGATTCTCGCACGTTTTCCAGCAAACGTCTTATTATTGAAGTCGCCCGTTTTCTGCTTTTTGTTTACCTTAAACATGCTGGTTTTTCTTTAATATGTTACTGCTTGTTTGATTTATTTTTGTAAGCGCTCAAACCACATGTTTCCGTGTCATGAACAACCATTATAAAAGCATTTAATACCGTGCATTTTTTTACAATATACTTGCTATTTTAAAAGCATGTAATGTAACTTTCATATCAGTTTTAATCACTCCATGCTTAACTTCTAATGTTGTTACAATTTCACAATCGATAGTAGTTTTGCCTTTCATAGCTCTGATTAACAATACCTGTATTAATTGCTTCTAATATTTTCTTGGTCTTGTTTAATATAAGCACGTTCGAATTTTAACGAGCTTACTTGCTCCTAGGCTGCCGTTTTTTTGCTAAATACAAATGATCTCTTGGTCAATTTCTATGTTTATTTTCGTATAGGACTGAACTTCATGTAACATTGAGCTCATTTTTTTTTGCCGAAAATGTTTTTTATGACCAATAATTCTGATGAAATTATAATCATGCAATTCTAATAGTTGTTAAATATCGTTAAAACTCACAGGAAAAACCATTCCATGGAATCATTCTAGGTCGTGTGAATCGCCCATAGATATATCACCTGTAAAGTGAAATGGCGACTTGGATAAAGTGAAAGTAAATGAAGAAGCGTTCTCAAGTTGAATACTCGGAAAAAAGATTTTCCGAGTTCCCCCAACGGGAGTCGAACCCATGAACTTCCAGAAATACCGGTTGGACGCTCTAACCACTGAGCTTTGGGAGACTCGTCAGGTCATGGGTTCGACTCCCGTTGGGGAACTCGGAAAATCTTTTTTTCCGAGTATTCAACTTGAGAACGCTTCTTCATTTACTTTCACTTTATCCAAGTTGCCATTTCACCTTACATTTATCCACATTTATCATTTGGACATATTTGAGCCTGCAGTTGGCAGGACATGTGTCACACATAAGAACCTAGTATATGACCTCGCTAACCACGAGTCTCCCATAGCTCAGTGGTTAGAGCGTCCAACCGGTATTTCTGGAAGGTCATGGGTTCGACTCCCGTTGGGGGAACTCGGAAGCATTCAACTTGAGAACGCTTCTTCATTTACTTTCACGATATATAACCTGTTAAGTCATTGTTGTCGTTTTCTCATTGTACTTTGAAAAACAAAATCATTGGCGGGGAGCGGAAGACAAAATATTTTGGCGCAACACGAATTTCCGACCCTTTAAGGACTCCAACTGGTAATAACAAGAAACTTCAAAACTGTTGGAAGTTCATAACGGACATCCGCTTTTGCCTTACACTTCGCCACGAGCACTTCACCTTGAAATTGTAAATGTTAACATTGATCCAACAGGAACTCTGTTATTGCAAAATTCATTTGTTGTTTAAGTGTTTATTGGTGAAAAGCATCAGACGGATGCACGGATTGTCCGGATAGCCCGCTATTACCGGTATTCATTCTATCATATTGCTGATAAATCGTTTCCATGGTCGTGATAAAATTTGGCAAAACATGTTTGCTTGTCTGAACTACATCAACAACAGGAACAAGGTTACAATTATTCGAAGAAAAAGTATTTCATTTTGGTTTACCGCAACACCAATATGGCCGCCAAAAATGTGTATACATGGAACAATGCAGATCTTGCATCAATACAGCGAACTTTCCCATCAAAAACTTTATGCATCTTACATGCCTGGATGTTTAAAAATAGCGCTAAAATACTGTCGAGGACCACGCTTTTCGTGATCAGAATATTCCAAAACGCTTATCTCCATAGTAATATCTCCGTAGATATCTAGAGCATGTAAAAAGGACAGCTTTGTATAGATATTAAGCTTTTAATGACGTCGGATATAACGATCCAGACTATTCAGTTACCGAATTACACACTTAAGGAAACAAAATTTTTCTTCGGTGATAAGATCTGAAGTGAACTTCGGGAATAATCAGCAAGTTGTTCTAACCCCGAAAAGATAAACTTTAAAAATTTCAGGTTATCGGTTTATCACTACTGATGTTATAGTATTTATCTCTCTTGGAAGCCTTTGAACGATGGCGTTTTCACATCCATCACATTAACTTTGAAGAGCTTCGTAAATGCAGATTAACTAGATTTCATTATATGAACCCCGTCAGTTAACGTGAATGAAATCCTTTCCACTCTAATCCGGATAAATTTGAAAACGAATTATTATTTCTCTTCGGTGTTTTCGGTCGCCGGCTAAATGGTGTAGTGTGGACGGCCGAAAACGGAGCATTTCGTAAACGCTGAAGTCAAATGATCATGTGATCTCTATCACAGTCCCCTTCGGACCATTCATCCAAAATGGTAGTCCAGTCCCTGAACTCTCTCTTCAACGCGCCCTTTATAGGGGTTGAACCCAGGCGCGCGAAGAGAGTCCAGGATAACTTGCATGCGCATGCTCAGAACGAACCAATCAGAAACGAGGAGTGTGTTGTCACTTGCTTGGGACGCGCGCGCTAGGCTAAAAATGCTCGCCCAAATGACGAATTCAACTACGTGACCAAGCGCGCGAATAAATGCAAGAAAAAACTGTGCTCAATTGCGTCCAAAACCAATTCAATAAACAGCTACAAAATACTAGAAATAGTTGACGGATAGCGATTTGTGTTTTGGCTGTTAGCTTTTAGTAGACACTGACTGGAAAGCTATTTTTTTTAAAGTTATTCCGGTGATCCTGCTTTAGTACACGGTCGCGTAGTTGAACTCGTCATCTGTGCGCGCGCGTTTTCAAAAGGGCTGCCAAATATGGGTTTTCCCCCGATTTTGGGGGAAAAACTGGTGCATGCGTATGCAAGTTATCCTGGACTCTCTCTCTCGCGCGCGCCCAATAAAAGGGCGCGCGCGAGAGAGAGTTCACGGACTGGACTACCAAATTGGCGGACGAATTGATGTTTATCTTGTTCTCTCTGCTATCGAGTTTGACGGCTTGTTTGGAGTTGAACGTTGCGCTCTTCAATCCTTTTTTTATCTTTAAGAATTGATCGCTGTCTTTAAATATTCAGCGGAGGACAAGTTGAATAAGTGATCTGGATAATTGCAAAGTTCTTAAGTAAAATAGAAATTAATTTAGCAGTTTTTTGTTCGATGTTATATCCTTGACGTCGGCAAAATCTTAGTGCGGACTTGATGTTCTACTAACGTTTCGTTTTCAAATTTAACCGGATTGGTTTGGGCAGTGAAATTTTTAAAATTGATATGAAATCGATAGTGTGGACGAAAAACATTTTATCTGTTTTCATGGAGAAAACTCTGTTTTCCAATTTATCAGCATAAGTATGGAGAAGGGGCCAATGTCTCGGTGAGCTGACGAGAGTTAAACTCTCCTATACTATCATTCGAACGCGGCTAAACGGGGCAAAGGTTAGAACAAGATGTGTCAAAATCACGTAGTGCGTGAGTGAAGACTCTCGTCTTTTCCAATAAAAATTTTAGAGGGTTGATATTCAACAAGAGTAGCTAAGGGTTCCTGAGAGTGTTCCTTGTGCGTTCGAGAGTTGCCAATCAAACGATAGAGCGAGAGCTTGAACTATGGTAAGGGTTACTCAACTGTCATCTTTCGTTTGCCCTGGGCTGAAGTATTAAAAATATTGGCAAAGCTGTTCAAGAAAGTACAAAATTTTACAAAGAATAATTTACGCGCACCATTACAGAGGAATCCTGGCCTCAAGAGTCCTCATTGGCCCGATGAGAATAAGTAAGTAAGTATTACAGAGGGATCCGTGAATATGGTCAGCTACAGCTAGTACCCTAGATGTAAGAGGAATGAAGAACTTATGGTTCCGAGTTCAAGCTAGAGAAAATGTATTTAAGGCACTTGTTCGAGTGCCAAGATTTGTTTCACCTTAAGTCTGAAAGGGAATTATTTGGTTATGGATTCATCAGCACAAGATTGATTAACAGCACGAGTCAACACGCGGATATGGATATTTGCGGCATCTTCTTGATGAGTGAAAGTCCAAGGTCAGGACGATTTCACCAACATAAAAGAACCCGGCAGTACAAAGCAAAGTTAACAACACGATTTTTATAGTAAACAACACTAAAACTGTATCTGTACCCAAATAAATATCAAATTTACAAAAATTACTAGCGATAAAATGAAAATGAGTACATGGCTGCCCGAAATAACCTTCATGGGCTTCCCGAAATAACCGTCATGGCTAAATATGTTTCAACTTGTAATTATAGCTAGGCGCGTTTTAGTACACAGTTTCATCTACTTAGTTTGGTATAATGTCCTATGATCGCAATTAATCCAGACAATACTCTCCGTTTTGACTCGGTTGTGTCTTATTGAAAGATTAAAAGAAAAACTGCCTGCAAACCTCAAGACCAGCTTTGACGATTAATCCCTTGCGAGAATTGCTATCGCGCATAGTTTTATTTTAACTCGGGTCACAAAAGGATGTTTTAAGGCATCATTCCAATATTTCACTCACAATCGCTTTCATACACACAGTAATTTCCAATTTTTACCTTAGCAAAGAGATGCATAAAAAAGATAAACAGATACACGCAAAACTGATATACGACGTCGAATTCCAATTTCGTAATTCGTACAATGATGTATTTGCGTGGCCATTGCTGGATAATTCGGAAAGTTGTTCTCAGATAATATCTGGAATATCATTATTCTTTCTATACCCTTACGCTTTCAGCCTTCCGAATGCGTTTAATGATATCACTAATATATTGTTTGTACTATTAATAAGTTTAAACTTCCATGCTTTGATGTTCCCGAAAAAGATCCGATTCGTGTACCCGCTGCTGTAACAGCCAGATTCCTTGGATGAGCGCCTCTTGCGTGTTGCTTGTGACCTTCCAAATTAGTTTGTTAAATTTCAGAAAAGTTGAAAAATTGTATTGGAAAAAATAACAACAATTAAGTTCTATTTACAACGGTGCAGGCAAGATTTTCTGCTCCTCTACAAGTTTTAAAAAATAATTTCCATGGAAATAAAAATGATTCTTTATAGGTATAACTCGCTTGGAAAACAAAACAAATTTATGTTGTACTAGAGGTAGGCCATATCAACTTTGTAATACAATGTTTTTACGACGTAAAACAACATTAAAACTGCATAATGTTCAGTCTGATAAAAGGGAAAGTGTACATTACGGCTCCGCTTGACACTGAGAAAAACTATTCCAACACAATATAGTTTGTTAATTAAAATGTTGGGAAAATAATTCTCAACGACAGTTATTTCAGGCGAAATTAATCTTTAATTAGCTATGAAACTGCACTAGACGCTCCCGCAACTAAATATTCCCTCCGTTTAGGAAAATTAAGCATTTTAAGAACTCTAACTAAATGTAGAAAAAGGAAATTCCTTGTCACAACAATATTTTGCCAAATTTCAAAGGAATCCGACTCGAACTTGAACACGTTTTTATATTGTAACCGATTTCCATCCACATCGATCATCGCTTCTAATTCTCTTCCTGTAGATTAAGCTTGTCATTTGTGCTCCTTTGGTCAATCTACGGGTCTGTGTTTGACCTTTTCAAAATCGTGCTAAATATACGTAACATTAATCTTAACTTTCAACATAAGAGCTACATCTCATTGGAGATGACTAAGCTATATATTAACTTTGTATTGATCATGGTCCTTGCTAACGAGACACAATCTAAATGAGTTTTATACTTAGTAGGGCCATAGTGTTATTCTAAAAACACACCATTGACTCCAAAAGGGGTTTAAGGGTGCTAGAATGATAACAAAGGTGATAAACACAAGTGGTGGATCGATTCACAGGATTATCAACGATTGCTGTTATTTTTGCGCATGTTTAGTTGTAAACCTGACCGAGTTTTAATTGGGCGTCTTGCATGTAATGTTATTTAAGGTCAACTAAATAAATTGTTCTGGCTATTCTTTAAAGTGTACAGGGCATAAATTTTTTATCTGGTTTAACTGTTACTTCAAAATGTGAAAAAAAGAAACGGTTCGAGCGGTTGAGATATTTTAATCCATTGGTTAATTAGGTATTAGACTCTCCGGCATGCCATCGGCTGACTAAATATAATTGAATTGTCTTGAAAATGGCGTCCCACAGTAGTCTTCTGCGTTCATTTGAAATGCGTTTTAACTTTTAACTACAAAACGTGTAATTTAACATATTTGAAATTATCAATAAAATAAAATATAGTATTTTTACCTCAGTTATGACTCTTTCACCAGCTTTTGCCTTACATTGCTATAAGTGTAAATGATGCTCTTCCATTTTTGGAATTAAGGTTATAAGAACTACAGCTTACTAAGTACTGATAAAAAACAAATTCGTAAAGAAAGTTCCTTTTTTCTGAGAGACTGGGAAGAATTTGAACCCAACTTGAAAACGTGAGCCACTTGTCTCAAAGTTTGTCCATATTGTAATTACTTTCCTATCATGGCTATCTTTTGACATTATCATTTCTTAATGAGTTCCTGTCATTTGTCTTGATGTATTGTAAGTATGTTCACGAGCTTCCCAAAATCCATGCAAAAAATAGACAACGGTGGATGACTATGACGATCCAGTTCTATCTCAAGCTGTTTTTCATTTTCGTTTCAGCAATTTTGGTTAAGTAGATTCTACTTTCTTCCATGCTCCTCCGTCGCTTTCCCTCCACTTCCCTCACTCCTTCTTTGTCCGCGTGTCTCTCTCCTCTGACTTGGGGGACACAAAATGATTATATGTAACTGACGAAAATTGGATTAATCGTGCCAAGTGAAAGAAAAATCCGGCGGCTACCACCACGTGTCATAATTATGCTTGCAATATAAGGCATGTTTAATGAATTCTACCGAAACGGACAACCATTTTAAAAGTGATTCATTAAATATATTTTCTCTTTGGCGGTTTATTTTTGGCACTTCTCGCTTCCTTTTTCATATGGAGAAATTCGTGAGAGCAAATTGCTTGTCAAGGTCTCCTCTTTTTTGAAGAAATTAAACCCAATAATATCACAATAAATAATAAGAACGCAAAGAGCGCAATCTATCGATTTTATTTTGCCCCTTTTGGCATTCATATGACTGGTATAGGGTGACTCCAATGAAGCTAAAAAGCTCAGTATCAAATATTTTTTTCCATTACATAATTTATGTACATGACAATTTTCAGTCAATGTCTAGTTAGAATTGCCGGATCCAAAACAATGCTCAAAAAGCAGTTTATATCAAGCTTGCACTATACTTTTGTACCTGCTTTAAAGGGACACTGTCATTGGATTTTTCCTTGCTTTTCAGTTAAAAGTACTAAAGTTGGTGAAGTACTCTAACTCTACACAATCGTGCCTAGAACATCAGATGAGATATAGTAAAGTTGTGGGGTGGGGGCCGTTAATAGTTTTGCTGTTTTTCCGGGTCACCATAGCGAACTATCGCCTACTTTTTCGATCTAGTTCATGATGCACCATTCATTTACTTCAGTCCGCATGTCTGTTAAAACTGGACTATTACATTTCTTGATATTCCGAATTAATATGGTTTAGATTGGTTTGAAAACTGTAAAGTTTCTACATGTAGGCCATTTGCTGGAAAGTTCACGACAACTAAGTGGGAAAAAACCATGGTGTGAGGAAAAATATTCGGTGAACATTGCAGAGAACAAATTCAGAAACACACAGGGGAATTATTCTTCTTACATGAAATTGTTTCAACAACTTTTCTTAACAAAGACTTCGGGATCAAGTACAAAATTCAAACCTAACAGAATATTATAAAATTGATAAACAATTTAAAAGGAATGAGAAGCAAACCAAACCAATGACACAGCTGTTGTATTAAATGCCCTAGTAATATAAAATACTGTCAAAATCACGCGGTTATGAGGCACTAAAAGTTAATGCAGTTATGGACAGTTGCATCTCGCCAGATTAAGCCAAGTAAACGGTGACAGAATTATCACCTATCAAATTTACCACCCCATTACTCGAAAAGAAAGATATGTCTGAGCTAAATCATTCTTATATGGGGCTTTGCTATGCCACATTCCTCTCATAAGGAAAGAAATACGTAAGTCTGAATGAGTCAATTACAGTGTATATAAAGAGCCATTTTTATATGTGTCGCAGAAGTTTATTCAACAATTCTCTTCAAACAAGACCAAACTCAACGCCCCAAGCAAAATCAAAGCCAACGACAACTTCGTGTTAGTTCATCGGCTGCAGTCAAAGAAAACACACATAATTAAACAAAACGGATGTTGTGCAATTTTCTCCACTATATCAGTGGCTTTTGATGCATTATGGGCCCACCAATAGAGTAGATAGAAAGAGAAACGTAGGGCCCGAAGACTGAGAAAACACCACGTCAGTGCAAAAACAACAACGTTAACGTAGTTGTCCTTTATAACAGAATTATTGCAGGAACGCACGAGAAAGCGTTTTTTCATCACTATCATTTCCTTAAATAAAAACGATCACGACCGCATCGAATTCGTCCTCATCAATGTATTTAACTACCACGTCACTGTCTGTAAATGTTGAGTCTATTACTCTCTGTTTTTGAGGTAACTATTTCCAGAACCCTGCGAAAGAAAATCAAGCAACCTGCCATTAACATCTACTGCAAATAACTTCAAGTCATTCAAGTGAGAAGATGTAAAAACCAGGGTAGGGGCGGAACCGCTTAAGATTTTTTTGTTGATTTCACCAAGGTCGTGTACGTGGTGGCAGCTGAAAAACGATACCACTATTGAAATATGGACACAAACATGGGTGCAAAAATTCTTCCAATTTTTGCTTCTTTATTGGAACTGTTATGGTCAGGTCTTACCTATATTACAAATTCTAACCACCATCAAAAGGTTTCAAAACATTAATAACCGTGAAAGAGAAAACGAAAAGTCAGTTACACGAAGAGCACTAAAATGTGCATGCTTCAATTGTTTTTGAGAAATGATCTAATGAGCTGAAGTTCAAGGTCCAGGGATCAGAACCCACCGCGCTTTTCTCTAGGGCAACATCGCTTCATGGGATCGGACTGCGTCTCAGCGGCGCCTGTATGCTGTAAACGTTTATATTTTTTAAATGGTAAAATACCGAAATATCAGAAACAAATAAACGACACGAAATTGGGATTGCAAAACAAATTTTGCAACTTGTTTGGTTATTGCAAAATGACACACAAATATTTCATCAGTTGATAAGAACATTGAACTTTTGCTATAACTAGTGAAAAAAACCCTGACCAAGAATGAGTCCTCAAACTGTTCAATAAATGTGCGTGTATACAGTTTCTTGGCGGATATGAATTCAATAGCACATTTAATCAAGTTTATTGGCTCTGAATTGATGGAAAGCGTTTGATACACAAGTTATGAATTATATCCCTTTATGTGTAAGGCAAAATAACTGTCAAACCGTTACAATCAATTTGTCTGATTTGTCTTACAATGGCCATCGATCTTTGCTGTATATATGTTTTTGTCGCCTCTTTCTGCAGAAGCAAAATAAGCGTCTGCCACCAAAACAAAGCGAATGGCGGCAAAATTTCATTTTCAATTACGTGAGTTAACTATGAAGAAAATCATCACAGTCAAGGACAAATTTTTCCGTTTGAGGTTTAGTAATAAAGTGGCCTTTCCGCTGGAATTTGACACTTACTTGTGTAATGGTTGCGCAATAAGGGCTTGTCGGAAGGAAAAAGTTCAATTTCATTTCTCTTGGCAATTACATGGATGAACAAACGACAGTTTGTTGAGAACCCTATTTAAGATGTTGCAACTAATAGCACATACTGAAAGAAGCCCATGATACTAAATTTTACTACAGTTTTATAGTTTTAAATATCGAAAGAAAATGAATCTGTTTAGATATTTACACTCAAAGTTGTTTGTCTCCCTGGCAACAAAACATAAACTGTTCATTAGCAATATGGCTTACGCTCTTAGACATCCGCCCTCGATGGTGCTATCTGTGTCAACAACTTATTCGTTTCTCGTATAATGTCACGTATCCGAGGTTTACCGGACAGTCTTAATAATAAAAACAGCGCTGCTTTATCAGAAAATGTAAAATGGTCTAGTGCTCTACCAGTTCGTAAAGCATAGTTATTCGTCCAATGAGTTGAGTTCAGAAAATTTATTGAGGCGAACAAAAAAAAAAGGAAAAGTATTTTTATCTCTGTAGCAACGGGCTTGATTTGAGAAACATAGCAATATCGGTGAAAGGCAACCATAATGCAGTTCTAAAATAACACTTTCCTGATAAGGCTGTTTGGCGAAAAGTAACAACAAAAATCAAATTCTGGGGCACTGTACAAATTCTGGGACACATTTCCTAAAACGATTTAGGACCCAAACGTCAAAAGTTACAAGTTTATTCTCTCCGGAATCTATGGCATTGCGTCTTGTTGTTATTTATCTTGTGAATCGAGCATTCGAGTGATTCTAAAATTAAAGAAAATTTAGGGTGATAATATTACGCTTCAGGATACACTGAGTTGCGTTCCAATGTTGCTTACCAATATCAATAGCTATTTGACATGTCAGCGTCGGAACTATAAATTGCGAAGCAGAGAACGAATGCATTAGTGTTACACAGACTCTGCAGAAGCAGGATCGACCAGACGAAAAATGATTACCAGAGTATTATTTCTCCTGTGTTTCGTTGCTCTTCTGCAGCCGCATTGGGGTCTTCCTTTGCCGGTGCCCGACGGTAAGGTTTCTAATTTCTTTTTAGTATTCATCTTCAACGCCTACTTTAATTTTAGGCTTCTATCCTTTGTACATTGTACAAACTTAAACATTTAAGTTTAAATTCCTTTTTTTACATTGTTAGCGCTTTCGTCTTTTAGTCACGCAATTGTTGCGATGATTAAAAATCTTTTCGATTGAATAAATCTTTTCATTTGTTGAAAAAGAAAAACTGATGTTGTTATCGCTAGCTCTTTTTTTTTAACTCCCTTAAACTCTAGTTCTGGTAGCATCCATTTGTGAATAAAACTAATTTCATTAAAAATAATTTCATTAAAACGCTATTCCAATTCGAGTCAAAAACGGGCTATGGCTTTAATTGCTTTCTCCTCCTTCGAGTTCTAATTTATAGCGCCGTATATTGATCCGCTGACGGACATACTCCGAGCACTTGCTTTTTCAGATCTGCGTTCTGTTTCACAATAGCTGCTGAATTGGTCCTACTGTAATATGCGGTTTATGTGTCTTCGATAAGCGAAAAAGAGCATGATTATGCTTTATTTGCACGTCAAAGGGTGATTCTAGAATATATTTGACAATAAAAACGCTTCCAATAGTAATACAACCACTCAAAAATGAAATACGAGTTCCCCTCCTAATACGTTTTTTGTTCCACAGAGGGGAGTAAACCCGATGGAAATGACATCGAAGCATTTGAAGTAGAGAGCGTGGAGGTTAGCGTCAATGAGGTCAGCGTTGAAGGCTTGAACAGTGATGCAGATGATTCAGATAATGACTCCGATAACGGAGGTAAGGAAAATAATAGAAATATTAAATAAATACGTTACTTAAAAGGGATCTATGGCAAATTCTGAAGGGAATTTTCCAAAGAATGCCTCAGTATAACCGATTTTGACAAACATAACTCCGTGACTTAAGCCCTTTTGGATGTTGCATCGCATGGAATCGATTCATTTTAGACAATAAATATCGATGTCAAAGATAGTGTTGATTTCATTTTGCAGAGTTAAATATTTTTTATTACTGTTAATATTGATTGTGTCACTTCACTACAAATACAAAAACACCAGGTTTTCATTACAAAGAGTTTGTTTTCTAAAAAATGCAACTTTCTCTGAGAATTTTTAGTTGATGTTTAGAAATGGTTAAGACGATTTACTGGACAATTAGATCTTTTGGACGGGCGGAATTACGTAGCGAACGTGTAAACGACAATATAATATCAGATAAATGTGTACCATATAAGGCGACAATGGATTCCTCCCATTTTCACATGTTAGCTGCAAGCTGTGCTGTAATAACTACTTGAAACAAATATCTTCCTATAACGTTACACTTCTCGTGTGCCAATTCTGCTCGGTCTTAAGCATGGATGTACACAAGACCTCTAGTATAATTCTTAGCTCCTTGTCGAGAAACAATCTTAGTTTTGCCGCTATGCTTCGTGAAAAAGCTGAAAAAGTAGTGATTGACTTGTGGCATTTTTTTTCACGCGCCTATTGAAAAAACTTTTCCTCGTTTTCTAACGAGTAAACGTTTAAAAGAACTATAAATGCTCTGGAAGCACGAACCGTACAGAGAGAGTTTTCAAAGCTTTTTTAAAGACGCTCGCGCAAAAAGAAATTCTAGTCTAAAATCAAACTTTTAATTGATAGATTTTTTTATTCTTTTGCGAAACATCGATAATCGTTAACAAAAGTAATCAACTGAACACAAAAGTAGGGGGCACCGACCATTCATGAGAGTAAACTGCAAGAGAAGCTAACGGACGGTTACACACCGTATATGTTTTTAGAAAGTTTCATTGGCGTACGCGCTCGACACATTACGTGGCGTGACGTTGCGATATGAATAAAGTGCGCAGTAAGAATGCGCATAGACAAATTGCACGAACTTCCTTAAATTCTTCGAAACTGTCATAAGTGTTTCTATAAACCGATCACAACAACAAGAAAATGTCCAATTCTTTCAAAATACTGCGATAAAAAGGAGGAAAAGAGTGCGATCATCAAAACGTCAATTCTCTTTGCTTGCACGATCAATATGTCAACAGCTCGTGTTTACTTCTAAAACTGCCAAATAATCTTAAGCATGATCATCCTAATAATTGCTTCTTCATTGTGTCAAAAGATAAATGCATACGTAACGTAACAAATTTTTAAGGAAGGTATCAAATAAATTAAATAATCTCCTAAAAGAAAGGAAAACAAGGGATAAGATTTTTTCAGCTATGCTCGTCATGCTCTTTGTACATTCCAGTGCCTTAAAATAAAAAAAAATTCTTTATCCCGAATAACCAATCACTGATCGAAACATCGACT
This sequence comes from Oculina patagonica, assembly GCF_052425735.1. Lineage (NCBI taxonomy): Eukaryota > Metazoa > Cnidaria > Anthozoa > Scleractinia > Oculinidae > Oculina > Oculina patagonica. Next base: position 23,934,315 of record NC_135763.1, on the reverse strand, counting down.
AGTATCCCTAGTGCCTCATTTATTTACCGTTCTCCTTGAGATTGTTTTTACTATGGCTTATTAATACTAAGTAACCAAGTCCAAGGATGACAAAATTGGAAAGCTGCATCACAAACGTCTGAGAACCATACAATAATAGCCAGTCTCTAATCCCGTTAACGACTGCAGTACCACAAAAGAAATTTTTTAAAGTGATGGAAAAGACATCTTTTCCTGATTGAAGAGTAAATGAGTAAATCTTTGATACTTTACTCAAAGTTCTGTACGATAAAGGTTAGACAAGAACATTTCCAAAAATATAACGCGAAGTACCGTTAACTTGGCGATTTTGTGCAGTAAAAAAGGAAACCCCTAAGAGTTTATTTTAGAGCTGCATTATGAAGCACATTATTTTTAAACGAATTTTAAAATATTTCTTTAGATCAAGATAGTGGTGATGGCAATGGTGATAACAGCGGAGACGAAAGAACATTTCCAAAAATATAACGCGAAGTACCGTTAACTTGGCGATTTTGTGCAGTAAAAAAGGAAACCCCTAAGAGTTTATTTTAGAGCTGCATTATGAAGCACATTATTTTTAAACGAATTTTAAAATATTTCTTTAGATCAAGATAGTGGTGATGACAATGGAGATAGCGATGGTGATGACGGTGACGATGACCGTGGTGATGACAACAATGATGACGGTGGCAATGACAGTGGTGAAAACGACGGTGAAGATAGTGGCGATGACGGTGGCGATGGCAGTGGTGATAACGATGTTGACGACAACGGCGATGACAACGACGGTGAAGACAGTGGTGATAACGATGGTGATGACAGTGGTGACGGTGACGATGAGAGTGGTGATAACGAACTAGATGACGGTGGTGATGACAGTGGTGAAAACGATGATGATGACGGTGGCGATAACGATGGTAATGACGGTGGCGATGACAGTGGTGATAACGATGATGATGACGGTGGTGATAACGATGGTAATGACGGTGGCGATGAAAGTGGTGATAACGATGATGATGACGGTGGCGATAACGATGGTAATGACGGTGGCGATGACAGTGGTGATAACGATGATGATGACAGTGGTGAGAACGATGGTAATGACAGTGACGATGACAGTGGTGATAACGATGATGCTGACAGTGGTGAAAACGAAGGTGATGACGGTGACGATGACAGTGGTGAAAACGATGGTGATGACGGTGACGATGACAGTGGTGAAAACGATGGTGATGACGGTGGCGACGACAGTGGTGAAAACGATGGCGAAAACGAAGGTGATGACGGTGGCGATGACAGTGGTGAAAACGAAGGTGATGACGGTGGCGATGACAGTGGTGAAAACGAAGGTGATGACGGTGGCGATGACAGTGGTGAAAACGAAGGTGATGACGGTGGCGATGACAGTGGCGAAAACGAAGGTGATGACGGTGGCGATGACAGTGGCGAAAACGAAGGTGATGACGGTGGCGATGACAGTGGCGAAAACGAAGGTGATGACGGTGGCGATGACAGCGGCGAAAACGAAGGTGATGACGGTGGCGATGACAGTGGCGAAAACGAAGGTGATGACGGTGGCGATGACAGTGGCGAAAACGAAGGTGATGACGGTGGCGATGACAGTGGTGAAAACGAAGGTGATGACGGTGGCGATGACAGTGGCGAAAACGATGGTGATGACGGTGGCGATGACAGTGGCGAAAACGAAGGTGATGACGGTGGCGATGACAGTGGTGAAAACGATGGTGATGACGGTGGCGATGACAGTGGTGAAAACGATGGCGATGACGGTGGCGATGACAGTGGTGAAAACGAAGGTGATGACGGTGGCGATGACAGTGGCGAAAACGAAGGTGATGACGGTGGTGAAGACAGTGGTGAAAACGAAGGTGATGACGGTGGCGATGACAGTGGCGAAAACGAAGGTGATGACGGTGGCGATGACAGTGGTGAAAACGATGGTGATGACGGTGGCGATGACAGTGGTGAAAACGAAGGTGATGACGGTGGTGAAGAAAGTGGTGAAAACGAAGGTGATGACGGTGGCGATGACAGTGGCGAAAACGAAGGTGATGACGGTGGCGATGACAGTGGTGAAAACGAAGGTGATGACGGTGGTGAAGACAGTGGTGAAAACGATGGTGATGACGGTGGCGATGACAGTGGCGAAAACGAAGTTGATGACGGTGGCGAAGACAGTGACGAAAACGAAGGTGATGACGGTGGTGAAGACAGCGGCGAAAACGAAGGTGATGACGGTGGCGATGACAGTGGCGAAAACGAAAGTGATGACGGTGGCGATGACAGTGGCGAAAACGAAGGTGATGACGGTGGCGATGACAGTGGTGATAACGAAGGTGATGACGGTGGCGATGACAGTGGCGAAAACGAAGGTGATGACGGTGGCGATGACAGTGGCGAAAACGAAGGTGATGACGGTGGCGAAGACAGTGGCGAAAACGAAGGTGATGACGGTGGCGATGACAGTGGCGAAAACGAAGGTGATGACGGTGGCGATGACAGTGGCGAAAACGAAGGTGAGGACAGTGGCGATGACAGTGGTGAAAACGATGGCGATGACGATGGCGATGACAGTGGCGAAAACGAAGGTGATGACGGTGGCGATGACAGCGGCGAAAACGATGGTGATGACGGTGGCAATGACAGCGGCGAAAACGAAGGTGATGACGGTGGCGATGACAGCGGCGAAAACGAAGGTGATGACGGTGGCGATGACAGTGGCGAAAACGAAGGTGATGACGGTGGCGATGACAGTGGCGAAAACGAAGGTGATGACGGTGGCGATGACAGCGGCGAAAACGAAGGTGATGACGGTGGTGAAGACAGCGGCGAAAACGAAGGTGATGACGGTGGCGATGACAGTGGCGAAAACGAAGGTGATGACGGTGGCGATGACAGTGGCGAAAACGAAGGTGATGACGGTGGCGATGACAGCGGCGAAAACGAAGGTGAGGACGGTGGCGATGACAGTGGTGAAAACGAAGGTGATGACGGTGGTGATGACAGTGGTGATAACGAGGGTGATGACGGTGGTGAAGACAGTGGCGAAAACGAAGGTGATGACGGTGGCGATGACAGTGGCGAAAACGAAGGTGATGACGGTGGTGAAGACAGTGGCGAAAACGAAGGTGATGACGGTGGCGATGACAGTGGCGAAAACGAAGGTGATGACAGTGGCGATGACAGTGGTGAAAACGATGGCGATGACGATGGCGATGACAGTGGCGAAAACGAAGGTGATGACGGTGGCGATGACAGTGGCGAAAACGAAGATGATGACGGTGGCGATGACAGTGGCGAAAACGAAGGTGATGACGGTGGCGATGACAGCGGCGAAAACGAAGGTGATGACGGTGGCGATGACAGTGGCGAAAACGAAGGTGATGACGGTGGCGATGACAGTGGTGAAAACGAAGGCGATGACGGTGGCGATGACAGTGGCGAAAGCGAAGGTGATGACGGTGGCGATGACAGCGGCGAAAACGAAGGTGATGACGGTGGCGATGACAGTGGCGAAAACGAAGGTGAGGACAGTGGCGATGACAGTGGTGAAAACGATGGCGATGACGATGGCGATGACAGTGGCGAAAACGAAGGTGATGACGGTGGCGATGACAGCGGCGAAAACGATGGTGATGACGGTGGCAATGACAGCGGCGAAAACGAAGGTGATGACGGTGGCGATGACAGCGGCGAAAACGAAGGTGATGACGGTGGCGATGACAGTGGCGAAAACGAAGGTGATGACGGTGGCGATGACAGTGGCGAAAACGAAGGTGATGACGGTGGCGATGACAGCGGCGAAAACGAAGGTGATGACGGTGGTGAAGACAGCGGCGAAAACGAAGGTGATGACGGTGGCGATGACAGTGGCGAAAACGAAGGTGATGACGGTGGCGATGACAGTGGCGAAAACGAAGGTGATGACGGTGGCGATGACAGCGGCGAAAACGAAGGTGAGGACGGTGGCGATGACAGTGGTGAAAACGAAGGTGATGACGGTGGTGATGACAGTGGTGATAACGAGGGTGATGACGGTGGTGAAGACAGTGGCGAAAACGAAGGTGATGACGGTGGCGATGACAGTGGCGAAAACGAAGGTGATGACGGTGGTGAAGACAGTGGCGAAAACGAAGGTGATGACGGTGGCGATGACAGTGGCGAAAACGAAGGTGATGACGGTGGCGATGACAGTGGCGAAAACGAAGATGATGACGGTGGCGATGACAGTGGCGAAAACGAAGGTGATGACGGTGGCGATGACAGCGGCGAAAACGAAGGTGATGACGGTGGCGATGACAGTGGCGAAAACGAAGGTGATGACGGTGGCGATGACAGTGGTGAAAACGAAGGCGATGACGGTGGCGATGACAGTGGCGAAAGCGAAGGTGATGACGGTGGCGATGACAGCGGCGAAAACGAAGGTGATGACGGTGGCGATGACAGTGGCGAAAACGAAGGTGATGACGGTGGCGATGACAGTGGCGAAAACGAAGGTGATGACGGTGGTGAAGACAGCGGCGAAAACGAAGGTGATGACGGTGGTGAAGACAGTGGCGAAAACGAAGGTGATGAAGACAGCGGCGAAAACGAAGGTGATGACGGTGGCGATGACAGTGGCGAAAACGAAGGTGATGACGGTGGCGATGACAGTGGCGAAAACGAAGGTGATGACGGTGGTGAAGACAGTGGTGATAACGATGGTAATGGCAATGGCGATGACAGTGGTGATAACGATGGTGATGACGGTGGTGATGACAACGGCGAAAACGAAGGTGATGACGGTGGCGATGACAGTGGCGAAAACGAAGGTGATGACGGTGGCGATGACAGTGGTGATAACGATAATGATGGCAATGGCGATGACAGTGGTGATAACGATGGTGATGGTAATAGCGATGACAGCGGTGATAACGATGGTGATGACGGTGGCGATGAAAGTGGTGTCGAGGGAGATAATGAAGATACTGACGACAATGGCGATGCGGGAGACGACTCTGGGAATGGCGACGGAGATGATAATGACGACAACAATGACGACGGATACGGCCAAAAAGATATGGAAACCATTAAAGAGATGATCATAGATGCCATTAAAAATAGAGGTGATGATGCAGACAGCGACGATGACAACATAGCCGACTTGGTTAGAGAAGCTCAGATGAGGGGACTCAAGTCCTCCGCTGTTTCTCAAGCTGGTGGAAATATTTTGTATAGAAGTTTAAGCTTGCTGATATGCCTTTTATTTTTCCTATTATGAAACTGTCAAAGAGTTACAACGAGACTTTGAACAATTACACCAATAACTTTTTCTGCCATTGATACCAGTAGTTTAGAAAGAAAATCCCGAGAAAAAAATGGCAGAAAGAATGGCATAGAAGTCTCACGAGATTCGAGTTCTGTTCATTGTAATCGAAAAATTTGTATTAGAATTAAATATAGTTTTCAAAGAACTTTTACGAGACGACGATAATCACTTCAGATTTGACATGTTTGTAAATAGATGTAAATAGTAAGTCGAACGTTTGTCCGTTGTGCTGAACCATGTTATTCACCTGAATCTTCACCTACATTAGAAAGTGTGAAATGCAAAATCGTTGTATTTATTCTCCTATTTATATTAAATACCAGTAGAAGTTAAAGAAAGGTTCTTTGTAAACTGCATTTTAGCAATAGTGCGAGGGACACTTCATGCAACGAATCACTGCGAACGGAACACTAACTGCGAACAACGCAGGATGTAAGAAAAGCTTTTAAATTACAAGCCATGCACAGGCGATAAATTTACAAACTCCACGACTGCTCTTCAGCATTCCGAGTGTTCAACTTAATAAATGTGCTGGTATATATCTTCTATGTACTTTCAACGTTGATTACTATTGATTTATTAGAGAAAAAACGTGATAAAACGTGAACTTCTAGTAAATCAAATAACAGCAATTTAAAATTGCACCTCAAATTGGAAACAAATCTGGGGGGGAGGTGCTTGGGTTGGTTCTTGCTATGTGCCGCTGGCGTATATAGTCTATTATTTGGCAAATTATAGACCCATCTTAGTCACGTTTGTATGAATATAAAATTTTGCGATCCCAACTTAGTCACTTTCTGTTCATGCATCTACCTCTTAGACAATTTAACTCGGTCTTCTATTGTGCAACTGCTTAATGTTAATGTTGTTATTTCAAGAACACCGATTGCACTAAATACGATAACATTTTTACCGGGAATCCCTATATCGACTTGCCACAATTTTCTTACCGCCAAAATCTCGAAAACGTGCGACCCCATTCTAGTAACGTTCTTGAAAATGCAACCCCATTTTAGCCAATTGAGTAGTGACAGAAACCCATAAGGGTTGAAACGTGTAACTCCCTATGATTCGCATTGTACAAAGCGTTTGCACATTCGTTTACACTAAGTACCATATTTGGAAAATCACGAGAAACATTCAACCAATCAAAATTGCTATATTTGGATTAAATTCACAGCGCGCGCAAGCTCGCGCTCGATGGCGTAATCTTGTTTTTGAACAAGCTTGGTTGAATAAAGTTAAATTTGGTTAAATTCTCCTGTTTCATCGTCTTGAAGTAGTCTGGAGAACTTTGCTTCGATAAACTATGTATTTCTTTAGTTTCTGTAAGAAATTTACGGTGTTTAGGTCGAAATTCAAGCAACTTACCGCAAAACCAAAAATTATGTTACGTGTGTCATTACGCGTTAAAGCATTCGCGTACAAATTCTTCGTGTTTCCAAATATGGTACTTAGCAAAATGAATATTCAAACGCTGTGCGCGCGCGTTACACGTTTCAACCCTTATGGGTTTCTGGTAGTGAAAATGCGACCGCTACAGCGGCAGGATTTCCATTAGCCCATAACTGGGAAATGCCCCCCCCCCCCGCCCCCGATTTTTAATCACTCCCCTGAGATGCCTTCGGCAGTCTGAGTTGCAATGTTTAGGTTCTTTGTGTGACCTCAATGTACTTATCATAGAGATTGTCAAAACAGAACATCCCCATACTCGTTTATTACATTTTCAGCGCGCCACAAATTAAAACTAAAGCCGTATCTAGCAGTACGCGTTTTATCTATCATCATGAAAGCATAAGCTATGCCGTTTCTGTAACCACCGTGACTGAGGAAAAGCGTAACTGATTGGCCATTAATGCCACAAGGATCGAGAAGATACTTGTCGCTGATGACCACGTAATCTGTGCCGCGTTGCATGTAAATATTGTAGGAATCGTAACATCTCTCCTGGTTAGTTCGCCATTTCAAGAACAACAGATCGTCGTGATCGCTGCACGCGTAACTAACATTTCTTTGAGTGACACGAAAATGTAGCGTTTGTCTCGTCCCAGTGATTAGAACAGGATTTATATGATCGTGGTCAAACCGGCGGTCGAGAATTGGCGTTGTTAATAAAAGGTCACTCATTGAAGCCGTCTCTAACAACACTTCGAATATGCGTCTTGGTGACTCTCCTGTTCTGTCGAAAACTTTCAACATTCTGTTTTGAAGAATAACGTCATTTTCTGTAATTTCGGGACTTGTCGTTATTAAATGTAGTCTTGGTAATTCTGTGCTTTGGTCGATAAATTGGAACTGACGCGGCTGGAAGGAAGCAACAGCCAAATCATCACAATTAAATTCATACTCATTGCTTCCACTGATTTGGACAACCTTAAAGTCAGCGGCATAGAGTATCACGTGATCGTTAAATGGCGAACCTTTAATGAGGAAAACATTTCTCACTGTGCCAGCCGGGTGCATGTTTTTGTTTTCTCCATGATAATATTCTAGAACACCGGAACTAGAGTCAAAGAACACGCCTTTTATGTCATCGCGATCCCTTGTCATCCCTTGAAATGAAAGAACGTTTCCCCCTGGCTCCAAGTCAGCAACGACTTTGTTTTCGAATTGACTCTCAAATTTTCCTATCATGCCATTTATATTGAAACAGTGTGCCCGTTTAGAGTTTATACCCGAATTCAGTTTATACCTTCGGCTCCGATGCTTCGCTACCCGGAAAATTGTCATTTGGATTAAAATGGAAACTTGTGTGGAATAACAGAAACCGTTGCATATACATGTAGGCCGTAAGACCACGTACCATTAATCTGTTCCATAAAAATAGCATTGCTGATAATAAGGAAAAGTCTAACCAAAATAAAAGCATCAAAATCGTATTTGTAAACAAGCCAATATTCCAAGCCTTTTCCGAAAAAAACAGACATCAATATGACAGACTTCGTCTGCAGGTTCTACTTTCTTAATTTAGTCAGGTGCTTCAATTGCTATTTTTTCTGGTTGTAGAATTTTTCTTAATACTAATTCCTACATTACACACCTGACGAAGCTGAAGCTTATAGAAGGGAAAGGGGATACATATCTCTTGGTTACAAGAACGTGAACGTTAGAATGCAGGAGATAGGAAAAATCTAGCGACGAATAAGAAACTAGTTCCTCAGTACCCGTTACTCAAAAACGCAAGTTTTTGAGTAATTTAAGTTTTTTGTTTGTGATTTTTGAAAAGATACATCGCCGAATTTATTTCTTAATTCGAGTTGAAAACAAATTGCAAGTATCATTGTACAGTCTTTCAGGAAATGTATTCGACACATGATAGGAACACATATGCATGATTATTTTATGGAAAGCTGAAAGTGGTCAACCTTTTGAGTTTGCAATTGCCAACGGTACACTGTGTGATGCTCAACAATGGGGAAGGTGTTTCTATTTTGTTTTGCAATCGTTGCGATTGTAAAATAAAACAAAATGCGGTCAACTTGAAGTAGAAGCTGCATTAGTTAGTACGGAGACCAACAAACACTTGTAGACTTCGATTAAGTAGGCAATAGAAGTGTATTTTCAGCTGGTCACTCAATGGTTTCTGGGCTAAGCGGATATTGTAGGGCTTCAGGATCCCTGCGATGGTCTTAGAAACGCCATTGATATTGGGTATAGTCGCTATAGTAACAGGTGTAGGATTTCCATTGATTTCGGTAGTTACAGTAGTTCGATGAGCGTTTCATCCAAAGGTCGGCGTTGTAGTTCTTGTGGAAAACACGTCTACTGTATCGTCCGATAAGCTACGAACGAAATTTACTGTTCAACTTCTAAAAACATAGAGATGAACATGCTCAGACCGCCAAGCTTTCTACAGTGGCGAGACTGGTAGAAACCTTAAACTAGACTGACTGAACACAAATGAGCATCGAGAAATGGTGATGTAGAATAACTGACAAACCACAGGATTGACTGGTACTCTTAACAGAGGCCAGCAACTACCAGCACCTTACAAATGACTTATTGTCAAGATAAATAAAGCCAATGAACGGACCTCAAACAGAACGACGGCGTAGCGGGCAACTGTGCAGTTTTGGGGACTCATTTGGTATTTTGTGGGCGCGCATTTGGAAAATGCGAAAGGCGCGAGATGGCCATCTCGCAATCTCGCGCCTTTTAAATTCCCAAAAACTACACAGATGTCTGCTACGTAGCTAGATAAATAAAACGTTTTTTACCCCACGAGGGTGTTGTAATTATGAAATGTCTTTAAGGTAGTAGAACTGCTATAAACATGTCCAATTTGAAAATTAATAACTCAAACATTAAATCATTTTTCAAAATAAAAGTTACATAGGCTTATTAAACAAGACCTGGACATTCAGGAAAATGATATACGAGGTGTCAATTTTCACACCTTAGGTGTGAATTCGCGGTTAAATCGCAGGCTCATAAAATTAAAGATTGCCGATTTACGGCTTTTCTTTAAAAGATACAGAGATAATTTCAACTGGAGCCGATTTATGATAGAAACGTTTAATTACCTACAAATACCCGGAGTATGCCAGCATTTACTTCTGGAGATAGAGCATTCTAGTTATTTTTATGTGTGCCTCAACTTTGAACAGCCATAATTTTGTGAAAAATGTCTGGGCCGCTCCGGGTATTCACACACAGTTTCCTCGACATTACACAAATAAACAGTGCAAATTTCACCGAGATCTGACAATTCTACACCTTTAAATTGCAAGTACCTTTCGAGGCGGTCTGTTACAGCGGCGAAATTAGCGAATGTAAGCAGCGAAATGTGCGTTCGACGCTCTGTTTTTTTCGACGCCATATTGAATTCTCAGAGGTAGACCGCTGTTCATTGTGTTAAACGCCGCATTGTTACGATTGCTACACGAACAAGCACGAAAAAATACGGATTTTTCCGATTACTGTCGGAGAAAACATGGCGGCGTAAACAAATATGATACACATAGCAACGCCAAATTTCGCAATTGCGTTACGGAACTCATGCTGCGTCTTCTCTGGGCTCTGCGAGGGTCGGATATCAAGACAGCTTCTTTGTGAGCTTTAGAAGGCTTAAAAAGAGGCAAAGATTTAGTGGATGCTTTCGAATTATATTCGAAGATGAAATACGAAAGAATTTTGCCGTCTTTTACTAAAATTTCACTCGAACTGCGTTGATACGATCGCATGTTGTAAAGCCGATTCAGGTAATATTGCTGTCAACGCGAGGTCATATCGACTCGGATGGCAGAGCGCTAATCATTAACATTGCAAAATGGCGCTTATAGCAACCAACTTTCGCCTTTTTTTTCTCCACTTCTAAGCTAAAAGAAGCCCCCATCTCTTGTATTTGTGTTAACTTTATTAATATCTTTGAAAAGAGCGAGTTTTTAGGTATGGTTTATTTTTGACCTTATAGCAGTTCTAATACCTTAAAACTTCCAGGCCTTGGTTGAACTAGAAAATTCCGTGCTAGAATTCATTGCTGACGAGCTTTACATGAGTCGTACAGGGAGTCGTACAAGACCAGTCTCATGGCCTGAAAAACACTTTTCACTTGACTCTGAAGATGAAGTCACCCACCAAGAGTTTTTTTTTCCAAAACGGCTCTCACCCGGACGATCGCAATATGGGAGCTACTGATACTCCTGGGTTCAAACCATTTACTATGCTATACTGATCATGATTGCATACTATAGGCTTGTTGAAATTGGAATAAGTTGTTTATGTCATTGTGTGTGAGTGTGCACATACATGTCAGATTTATTGTTTTAATCAGGAACCCAAATAATAATAGTCGCCAAACAAAAGTAAAAGTGACTTTAATATGCTATAATAGAAGAATCGGTCCGCACAATTTTTATTTAGATTAAAAAATACAACGCAAGTATCATCTTATCTTCTTTCAGGAAATGCACTCCGCACTGAGATGAATAGGGTGCACCTTTAAAACTTGCCAGTGTAATGCAGCGTGTTGCTTTATGTAAGAGGTGTTTCTATTTTGTTTCGTAATGGTTCCGATTATTAACAAAACAAAACTGAAATATTTTCGACTCAAAGCTGCATAAATTATTTTATTTGTGGCGGGAGAGCGTACAAAGTCTCAATCAGTCAAGTAAGCACGTAGGTGTGTTCGCTTAATGACACGATCATGGCATGCATAGTTACAAATATTGTCAAACTGAAATAATATTTTTAAAGATGTTGATAAAAATGCGCTATATTCATAATTTAAACAAGTAGTCACATTATCATCGAAGCTCAAAACTCCGAAGTACGATCACATTCGTGATTGATACGTGATTATAACAAGTGAACTGTTCGCTTGCAGGGAAATATCAAACCATTTGTCATTAGGGTTTATCGATATGCATATACGGATAGAAACGTTTTACCAATTTACAGAAAAATATCGTAACATTACTGGAGTTAATTTTTGGCGATGTGTAGCATACAACAGATTGATCTTGAAATCAAATGAACCTTTGTAAAACAATCTGTTCCGATTTCTAGAGTAAGCTGACGTATTAGACAGCAAAATATAGCGAAAGCATATTTACGTACTCCCTTCCAAGATTGTGCCTTTCAGTATTCGACACGTTTTATATAAAGATCCAATTTTTGACAGACAACCTTAATTATTTAACAAAATACAGCCCGGCCTGTCTCTCAAAGAAAAAAAAGGATATTAAATAAAATTACCCATTCTGTAAGGTGACACTGGCCACAATACACAAAGGAAAATGTATGTGTGTTCTATATAACTTAAGAGTGCAATCCGTAAAAAAGCAATTAGTTATATTTTGTTATATAACTGAGCATCATCAGAACAAAATGTTAGCAGCAGTCATGAAACCAGTTGTTATTAATTGAAATGAAATGTATCCCTCCTTTAAAAAGTCTCCGATCTTGAAGCAGTGATAGAATGATATTCCTCGTTGACCTGAAAATCGTTATGCCGTGGGTAAAGGGAAAAATGAATCGATATTTCGTTCTACAGAGCATCGTTTACTTCAGGCCAAGCTGGCGTTTACTTCATTTCCTTTCATGATAAAGCCAGGGTCACTCAATTCTACATTTAAGCCTTGTTTACAAACTACAGATGACACTGCATACATGTAAGAAGAACTACAAACCAGTTTTTTGCTGATTTCGTATTTATTTCTCAGATGATCACTTAGAATAATATGGAAACTGGTTTGGTGGCATACACCACGAATGAGAACTAATTCGGATAATGTTCTGCACGCATCTGCCAGACCTTTTATAGTAATGTCTGCCCTACAATTTTGCTTAAGCAAGTTCACTGTAAATAGTCTGTTAGAAAGCTTGGAAGTTTTTCTTGAGCTGACCTCGTTCCGTTCCTTTTCCTTACCATTTTTTTTTTCAAAGACTGTTTTGTAGGCTAAATGCGATAAGAAATTTAATGTAATTTACGAAATTTACTATTCCAACATTTCTGTTATATTTACTGAAGTTTAATTTGTATGTAGGGCATATGAAACAGTACTCATTTTTCCCGTTGATGTTAGTTTTCATAGCTGTTTCCCTTAAATTTATTTCGTTGATATTACTATATTGTCATTAAATTTGCAAAATAGGCGAATGATCAGATATCTCACTTTTAGGCAATCAGTGTAAATCATACAGGGACCTAAATCGAGTGAAGGTCAAGAGTATCGATACTGCTATGGTAGAACTGAAATCGTTTCACGAAATGGTAAACTTTTTATCGTGACGTTTCCTAAGCTGTTTGTAAAATACTGTTGAATTATTCTTTCACTATTAACAAGCAATTTGCAAACCTTTTTGTCATAAACCGAATACTTTAAGCTTCTGACGTTTGGTAATGTTATATTGATAAAATCAGGGAATATTGGCTGGGATGGTTTGCCCCTTGTTTTCCTTTTGTTCCCTGAAAGATCTCTGTTATCTATCGTTTATTGCTTGTTGTACTGTTAAACAACTTGTTACAGATCGATTGCTAGATATTCTAAAGATCGCTCTTGAGAATGCTCTATCCCATTAACATTACTCGTACACTCTGGATGTTTGTAGCGCTCAAGCAAAGCCTCCACAGCAATTTTACCTGTGGTTATGTGCAATAACGTTTAGCCGGCTTCTAGTGCTGACTCGAGATAATGAACCTTCTGCATATGTTTTAGATCTGGGCTCAGTAGTTCAAAGGGTGGATAATGCTATCGACTGGATAAGTCGCTATCCAATGGATAAGTGGAAACAATACATACAGCGCTATCCAGCGGTTAGTGATTTATCCGGTGGATAGAGTTATCCATCCTTTGAACAACCGGGCCCTTGTGGATAGCCTAGTTCAGCTTTTGAATAACCAGGTCCTGCTGTTAACTTAAGACTGACTTAAACGCCTTTAAATATCGGCTGAGCATTTGTGCATGGGCCATTAAAACAGCAGACACGACAAGCTTAAAGCAATGGCACTAAAGTAGATAGGAAAACAATACTTTATCCGTTTTAACTTTATGCCAAACGTTTTCTGAAGTCATCTTTGAGATTGGGGAGCAATTCAAAGATGGTGGCATCGAAAATGTCGTAGGAGCACTTCTTTCCCCAAAACGTCTATCGAATTAGTTTAAAAGCTGCATCAAACGCTTTAAGTAATATCTAAACCTTGGTCTAAATACAAATCGGCTGCAATTCTAAAACGGCATCTCCTGAATCTCCTGAAACAACTTTTGTTCAGTCATCTCCAACTTAGTTAATAATACCTTGCGTTGCTTGGCCAAACCTAAAAGATGCAAGAAACATAAAGGTTAATATAACTTAAAAAAGGTTTTTAAACGACACTAAGAATTGTTTGCTGAAGAAAAAGCCAAAAAAATTGCCCTCACCGGTCGTCTGAATTGTTCTTTGGAAAAAAAGAAATACTACGAAAACCTAATATATATATAGTTTTCAGCTTGCATGTTAAATAATCAAATTAGGCGTTTGAAAACTTGGGTGGCATGTGTTATATTTCGCCGTCTACTGTCAACCACATCAATATGTGTTAAGATGTTTTGTATTTTTTTAACTATGTATCGAGGGCTGATCTTAAGGATAATATACTTTAGAAATGCTGAATGTGTGAAGACTTGTCTAATGAGCTCCAAGGAAGCTTCATTTTCATTTAAACTAAAACTGTTCGTTGCTGAACTTTACGTCTATTCCTGTTTTAAAACAAATATATATCTCATTTATCTTCAAGAAAATATTGTTTAGGCACTCTGCCTACCGTTCCAGCAATGTTTGTCATAGTAAATGCCATATTGCCCATGTGTTATGGCCATTAGATGACATTTTTCAATTCAAAAGACGTGCGTCGAGGCACAACCCAGCGAGTGGAGCAATATGTTTCTTTGTCAGTGATGATCAAGGTTCATATCAAACCATGTAAAACAAATGTCATGCATCTCGTTGGAACGAACTAAAGTCTTACATTTTATGCTAGCAAATGCTTACAAAAGCTCTTCCCATTTTTGTTGGAGGCACAAAGTAACATCAATGCTTAAGTTTCCACCTTTATTATACCGTTATTATACTGTTATTTCCAAAACACTTGACTGATAAATTACTAAGCACCAAATAATACGGTATAACAATAAATTGTTTTAATTTGCTTCTTACTGTAGATTTTGACTATTTGCACCACTGCTATGCGTCTTGCAACCTTTATATGACTGCAATCTTTGTCTATATTATGTGCACGTTCTTCGAATTATTCTTTGAAATGTCAATGGCATTTTAGGTATATTTCCTTTCCATGTACTACACTAAAATGTTAAGCATTTTCTCTCCAAAACTTCAACCCTATTTATCCTGTATTCAAGCAAACGATTTGTCCCTCGAATGGTGGCAAGCAGTACAGCTTAACCTTCCCTCTAACGAAACGGTTTGAAGGATGTGAAAGAAGTGAATTAAAAGAGGGCAACCTGAGTTACTTAAATTGTTATTTGACATTCTTCTGCCAAAGAAATGAGCGAACTTACTTAATTGATTAACCACTCCAGCACATAAAGAATAAAAAATGGCCTTATCAACGATGATAAGACTTAAAGGCAACATACAATATATAATATAGGTTCATAGCTTGCCAAACCTTCAACTTCTTTGTCGCGAAGAAGTTGTTTTTTCAAAATGCCTTCATACGAGACGATTGAAATTAGCGAAAAAAATCTACAATATAATCTCACATTATAAGAAAAAAGATAAAGGCTGTGGATAGCAAATTTTAAGCGAACTGGCATAGTTGGCAGTTTACATCAAGTCTACCCAGTACGATATTCTAGAGACACGTGCACAGAAAAAAATAAATTTTATTACCATGACAACCAACCTCTATCAACAAATTACCAATAACAGGCCGTGAATGATTACATTTTTTTCAACAACGGTTAAAATTAAGTTTTACATCTAACAAAGACAAGGATTACTGTTTGCTTGAGGAGTCATTTTGTAGTATTAGAAGACAAAAATAGGGGAAAAAGAACGCCAGTTTTTATTAGTTGAATATTGTTTGTTTTTTCCAAGCACACCACCAGACTCTAGTGTTTCTAAAATTAAACCAAGGGTTTTGTTTGATAAAATCGAAGATTCCGGAGCAATTCTCACAACTCCCGAATTGCTTTGCTTATAAACCGATATCAAAGGCTACAAACAATATCAAGCTGTTCTTCGTTATCCTCGGAACGCCTTACCATTTCAAAATACAGTTTATCATTTAGAGTGGAAGACATCATTTTCCAAAAAGCATCACAGAAAACGTGAAGAGCTACAGAAGATGTTTTCGAAAACGTTGATTTTTCTTTGCCTTGTGGGCCTTTTGACACCGCTATGGAGCTTTCCTTTGCCGGTTCCAGATGGTAAGATAACCGCGTGTTTATCCATTTAACCTTAACTTACTACACTTTTCCTTTACTGATAACAGAGAAGTTTTCTCTAGTGTCAGACAATTGAATGCAAAATGCTCACATTTCCGGCAAAACTGACGTTTTTCTGAAACTAAATTAGCTGTGCAAGGGCATTTATCATCACTGGTCTCCTTCATATGAAGCAGCATTTTTAAAAATTGGAAATAAAATACATATGTTGCAAATAAAAGTACTCCACTGCTCGTAGTTTTAAGTCCTTGGTCAGTTTCGTCGGTGATGCAGCATTTGTGCGAATTCTATTGCTAATGATACATTTTACACTGTTTTTTCTTGTTTCGTTCGTTTCAGAAATGTTCTTATTGTTTACAGAACGTCCAATGCTTTGATTAATTGTTTTTGCAGGCACCCTTCCTTTCACCCTGCGAATATCGTTCGATGCAGAATAAAAGGCAGCCGACACGTTGCTTCCATATAGTTCAAAATAAGATTTATTCATAATTCTGCAGTACATAATATATAAAATACCTGTTTTAACATTTATTTAATTTCATTTACCTTTCATTCGTATGATAGGAAAAAGTCTACAATAGCAAAAAGGAAACTCCTGACAAAAACATGGCATTCTAAGGTCGCAAACTGAAGACAATTTTCTTGAAAAACGGGCAGTGGCTTTTTTCCACCACAATGTTTTTGCATTTGTTTCTGTAAATAATAATGCTTAAATCATTATAAAGCGTTGCTGTTTAGATCATATGCATCTACTTTCTTTAGGAATTTTTGTATTGTGCTGATGGCAATTCCTTGCAGTCTGCGTTTTGAGTGCTATAAGAATGCGATTATTTCGGCGGTAACAAAGAGAATGGTCAACGCGAGCGTATATCCCAAGGCCAAGCAGTAAAGTTTCCTGTTTCAAACTCTTCATTTTTTGATCTCAGGATCTTTGTTTAGAAATAAAGGTAGTTTAGTGTCTAACGTTTGCATAAAGTCTAATTTAAGTATCTATTTACATCGTTTTTTTCTTCAGACACAAGATCGCGGCACTTTCTAAACGATATTTGCTTTTGTAATGCAACTTTAGGATTGACTGCTTACTGAGTTCACAAATGTAAATTTGTAAAGCTGCCTTCGTTCCGTTTGATCGACGAACCAAGTTTGGACAAGTCGACTGAAAGATGACAAATTTTTTGACAACATATTGGAAGCCTTCGAAAATTATATTTGATGCACCAAACAGAAACTAAAATGCTTGCAAAATCGATGGTGGTTTTTCCACGCTATGGCTAAGGGAAAACATCTCTCACTGTTTTGCTACATTATCCTGCATATACCCTCTTATGATTGCAAAATGAGGTATTTTACCACAAATGATATTCCCAAATGTAAAACAAGTGACCCAATAAAATCGCAAATGTCACATTTCTCAATCATAAAAGCAATTCCATAACGCAGCAGTTAATGACACTTATCGTCGCTTCCGGATTTTATTGAACCCATGACATTTCTAAAAGATGATGCCGTTGGTCTTTTTGTATAAATAAATTCCGCAAATTGCGCAATACAAGTATCATGCTCCTTACATTGCAAAAGAATATACTCTTTGTAATCAAATATATTGTCAATGTATTTTGTTTCGTGTTTTAACCCTTTCTAGACCGGGGGGTGGGGGGGGGGGGGTGGGTGGGGAGCTGGAGGAAAGTGCCCGCGCTGACTTTGAACGTTAATAACATTTAACCCGTTCCTACGATAGCCTTGAAACTTCACGGCGTTTTCTAAAATTTAACTACGAACATTTCAACATAAACAATGTTTGCAAAAACATTTGGAAATTACCATGGCAACTACATCTTGATGGGTGGTTTTTGCAAATTTTAGAATCCTAAGAATTTTAAGTGTTTCTTTAGAAGTTTTTGCTGAACAATGATCTAACCTATGGATTTAATAATCCAACGATGCATTCTTGTCATACTCGAGCCATCTCAAATCAGTAATGCTCCTTTATAAATTCGGACGCTAACTCATTTGAGCGTAAAACAGCGCTTATACTGTACCTTTTTTTCAAGACGTTTTGACTGAGAACCTTCGGTGTTGTTTACATGGCGGAAAAAGCAACGGCTTTTTAACGGTTAGACACTTACACATTTGTACGCGCGCGCCTGACTAATACAAGTACTGTACAAGCGAACGCTGCGCGAGACTAGGAACATTATGAAGGTGACTTATAGAAACCATGGATGTCTTTGTGTTCATTTCCCGCATTCTGGTCCCTCTGCGAATGCCACGCTTCTAGGAAAAGCCTCTTGTGGTAAACGCCTGACTTGTCCACCACAGCCGCAATTTGAGATTTTGCGTTTAAATCAATAAGGTTGCCCCTGTCATACCCCGTAGACAGAGCAGGTTTGTTGTCTAGCACTATGTTTCACCTCTCCACAGAGACCTCCATCAACTTAACCAAAATGAAAAACAAACATTATTATCGGACCCTCGTAAATAAAGAACAAATTGAACCGAAGGCTACCTCCAAATGGGAAAGAGACTTGCAAATTGGTCAAGCATCTCTACAACCTTTTTTTTAGTCGCGTAAGAAACGTATGTAGAGATAATAAGCTTAGGGAATTTTATTTCAAACTCTTACACAGAATAGTAGTCACAAAAAAGGAATTATTTCTTTTTGGTGTGGCAGAGGACGCAAAGTGTCCATATTGTGAATTAAATGACTCCATAATTCACACTTTCTACAGCTGTAATTGGAGCCAATTATTCTTCGCAGAGGTTATAAAATGGTTTAATAAAGAAAATGCCGCCTTTCTCACCCTCTCTCCAACTGAATTAATTTTTGGTAAGGACAAGGATAACATAAACAAAGAAATAGATATCATTAGAAAGTTAAACTTCACCTTTTTATATGCAAAATATCATGTATACAATCAGAAATTATTGAATGAATTCTTAGCCAATGTAAAACTCAAATATATCTTCGAAAAATTTAAATGCAGTTAAAGCGAATTATTTAAAATAAGAGGGTGCTGTAAGATGAGTAATTAGCGTCATTATTTCAAAGATGTATTTTAATTTTCGATCTAGTAATAACTATATTATACTTGTAAGTTTTTTTTTTCTTGTATATGTATATTGTATATTTTCTTTGTATATTTATACGTTATATTTGTGCATTTTTTTCTATTGAAATGAATAATAATAATAATAATAAAAAAAAAATAAGGTTGCCTCTTTCAAAAACTTCACTTTTTTGCTACTTTTCGTTGCGCATTTTAGCCCTTTTGAATGTTGATTCATTTATTTTAATATTTTGTGCAATTTTTGCGAATTTTCTGTGGCCAGGACACAAAATTCCAAATCCAAGATGGCGGATCCAAGATGGCGGCTGTATAAATGATTTTGTCTTTTTTCCCCATTTTTGCCCTTTTAAACATTATAAATGTTTCGTAACATAATCTGCTAAGATTTTGCTACTATTTATCAAAGCACTTTGGAGATATGTACGACAAACGCTTTCTGGCAATAAATTATCAATGTGTTGTCATGACAACTTAATTTTGTCAATCAATATAATTTCGTGCATTCAAAATACTCTTAATAATTGGGTTACCATTCGTTGTTTCCTGCAGAAGTTACACAGGGGAGTGGACCCCCGCGATCTGAAAAGATCCAAAAAAGCCTGGCGTCCGTTTCTCAAAAGCCCGGAAACTTCTCGGGATCGAAAAATTTTTTTGGGCTTTTTTGGGCGCGTTTCTCGGGTTCGGAAAAAGCGTTTCTTAAAAAGGCCGAAAGAATCCCGTATTCTTCGGGGAGGTTTTCGGGATTTGTAATGCAAGAACTAGCATGAGCTTCACATGTCCAGCCTGTTATTGGTTCAAAAATTGCAATTGACACCGCTGCACTAAGTTCGGTTAATGTCACGTATGCATCAAATTCAAAACATTTTCGATGAATCGTCTGCAAAAATTTATCTCTGGCGATATGTACATTTGCACTGCAATGTTTATTTTTTAACACTGATTAACCTCTGGGCTACTTAATGTAAAGGCAGCTTGATGAAAGTATTTAAAGCATTTCTGTTTGTTTAAATTTGTCTATTACCGGCTTGTAATTTACGAAGCTTGCGCTATTAAACAGCCATTAACTTGTCGTGAAACCTTGAATTTTGGTTGAATAAAGTTACTTTTGGTTGAATTTTTCTCTACCATTATCGCTGAGTACTTTGGCAGACTTGCTGTACCTACACTGAATGAATTGTGGAAGTTTCTGTAAACAATTTAAGGTGGAAAAGTCGGCAATCAAGTACGTTTTTAAAGCTCGCTTTTTTCTCTTCGCGAAGTGAAAGTATTTCTTGGCGCGCCGAAGTTTGTTTTGAAACTTGTCAATTAAAGAACCGAATTCTGTCACACGTCTTTCTCTCTCATATCCTTTACTGTTGTTATTTTCATATAAGCCCTTTGCCGCCTTTTGTTTTCAAAAAAGTTCTTCGGAGATGCAATTTATAGTGACAATATAAGTCCCGAGAAGTGTTTTCGAGATCTCAAGAGCTCCCGTAAAGTTTACAGGAAAAAATGGAGTGATTTCCTCGGGCCCGGAATTCTCGGGGTTTTTTAAAACACATTAAACAGTTTTCGGGATCTTTACGTGACTGTTTTCGGGCCCAAACAGTTTTCGGGACTTTGTACGCCTGGTCTGAAAAGGAATAAAATTCAGGTGAACCCCTGTTAAGCGGCCACCGCGTATAAAGCGGCCAATTTTTAAAGTCGCGCAACTATTAACTATCAGTATCATTCTGTAAGTGATATTGCTATAAAGCGGCCTCCTCTATTAAGCGGCCACGGCCACCTTTTGCTAGATATTTAAACGAACTAGCATAGTTGGCAGTTAACATCAAGCCTACCCAGGGTGATATTCTAGAGCTAGACACGTGCACAGAAAAAACATATTTTAATTACCATGACAACCCACCTCTATCAACAAATTACCAATAAAAGGCCATTAATGATAACAGTTTTTTCAACAACGTTTAATATTGAACTTTTCATATAACAAACTAAAGGATTACTGTTTGTTTGAAGTGTCATGTTTTAAAATGAGAAGACAAAAAGAGAGGAAAAGAACACCAGTTTTTGTTAGTTTAATATTGTTTGTTTTTCCAATCACACCACCAGACTCTAGTGTTTCTAAAATTAACCAAGGGTTTTGTTTGATAAAGTCTAAGCTTTCGAAGCAGTTCTCACAACTCCCGAATTGCTTGCTTATAAACCGATATCAAAGGCTACAAACGATATCAAGCTGTGCTTCGTTATCTTCAGAACGCCTTTCTATTGCAAAATACAATTTATCATTTAGAGTGGAAGACATCATTTTCCAAAAAGCATCACAAAAAACGTGAAGAGCTACAGAAGATGTTTTCGAAAACGTTGATTTTTCTTTGCCTTGTGGGCCTTTTGACACCGCTATGGAGCTTTCCTTTGCCGGTTCCAGATGGTAAGATAACCGCGTGTTTATCCATTTAACCTTACTACACTTTCCCTTTTCAATTTTTAGTGTCCGATAATTGAATGCAAAATGCTCAAAATGCCGGCAAAACTGGCGTTATTTTCTGAAACTAACTTAGCTGGGACAATGGCATGTATCATCACTGGTCTTCTTCATATGAAGCAGCGTTTTCAAAAATTGGAAATAAAATACACAAGTGGCAATTTAAAGTATTCAGCTACTCGTAGTTTTAAATCCGTTGTCAATTAATTTCATCGGTGATGCAGCATTTGTGCCAATTCTTTTGTATAATGAGACATTTTACACTGTCTCCTTCCTTCCGGAAAAGTTTTTTTGTTTACAGAAAGTCTAAGGCTTTGATTAATTGGTTTTGCTGCCACAGTTCCTTTCACCCTGCGAATATCAGTCGATGCAGAATAAAAGGCAGCCGACACGTTGCTTCCACATAGTTCAAAAGATTCTGCAGTACTTAATATATAAAATACATGTTTTAGTGTTTATTTAATTTAATTTACCATCCATTCGTATGATGGGGAAAAGTCTAAAGTAGTAAAAAGAAACCTCCCGCCAAAAAAATGGCATTTTAAGATCGCAAAGACAATTTCCTTGAAAAATGGGCAGTGGCTATTTTCCACTGCAATGTTTTTACATTTGTTTATGTTAATAATAAGGCTTTCATCATTATAAAGCGTTCATGTTAAGATCATATGCATCTACTTTCTGTAAGAATTTTTGTATTGTGCTAATGACAATTCCTTGCAGTCTGCGTTTTGAGTGCTGTAAGAATGCGATTATTTCGGCGGTAACAAAGAGAATGGTTAACGCGAGCGTATATCCCAAGGCCAAGCAGTGCAGTGTCCTGTTAAAATTTTTTAACTCTTAATTTTTCGATCTCAGGATCTCTGCTTAGAAATATAGCTTTTGTTTATTGCTTTAAAGTTATACGTATTGCATTAAGTCTAATTAAAGAATGCATTTACCTCGCTTTCTTCTTTAAACACAAGATCGCGGCACTTTCTAAACGATATTTGCTTTTGTAATGCTACTTTAGGATTGACTGCTTATTTAGTTCACATATATAAACTTTAAAGGCCGCCTTCGTCCTGCTTAATCGACGAAACAAATTTGGACGAGTCATCTGATAGATGACAAATTACTTCGACAACTTATTTAAGGCACTCAACAATTATATTTGATGCATTAAAAAGGATTTAAAATGCTTGCAAATTCGATGATGGTTTCTCCAAGGCTTTGGCAAAGTGAAAACCAAGAAACACGTCTTACTGCTTTGCTCCTTTATGATGCTCAGCATATAGCCTCTTATCGTCGGAAAATTAGGTATTTTACCACAAATGATTTTCTCGAGAAAATTCCTGAAAAAATTCCTAAATTCCAACTAGTGACCCATACATGTTACATTTCTCAATCATAAAAGTTTCATAACGCAGTATACGTAGTTAATCGCAACCAATCGTCGCTACGAGATTTTTTATTCGAGCCATGACATTTCTAAAAGATGGTGCCTTAGGTCTTTTAGTATGAAAAACTTCCTCTCGTACGTTGGATACAATGCCTAAAAATGCAAAAATGAATATCAGTAAAATACTCTTCATCAGGCTTCCAGCAAGGTTGCTGCAATTATTCCTCTTTAACTGACGGAAAGATTGCGTTTTAAATAATAAGTTTCTAAAATGTGCTATAGTAGTAATTTCCTTTTTTTTAAGTTTTTATAAGAGCTAATCGTTATAATGGTTTCTTACTCCGACTAACAATATATGCACAATATTAGACTTGCTCCAAGTCGCAACTATTATCAGTATAATACTGTAAGTAATACTGTTTTAAGGTGGCCACCTCTATCAAGCCGCCACAGCCACCTTTTGGCCGTCCCGATTATCGTTCTTCTATTGTGATCGCCCCTATTTAACGGCCAGCAAGAATGTGATATGCCTTTTTCACACGGTCCTGACCAATAAGAGTGTAAAATAAAAAGGTGACGACTGATAAAATAGTTCTAACACAAGTTAAATTTGTTGTCGTTTCTACGTGATTAAATGATTCTTTTCCATGCTACTTGCACTACAATAACGTGTCCTATCTAAAAGGCTTTACGAAAATATCTGACGAAACTCTGTAAAGCGGCTGATCTCTATTAAGTGGAAACTTGCCATTTCCCCGAGAGTGGTTAATAGAGGTTCCACTGTATATGAGGTATAGGAAGTTATACTCTACTTTTACTAACAACAGAAAAATGTGTTTCTTTTTTCTAAGAGGATGACAATCAGGATGATGAGGATGAACGCGACGCCGACGATGAAAGTGATGACAATGGTGATGATGATGGTGACAGTGATGATGACAGGGAAAATGACAATGATGATGACAATAATGATGACAGTGGCGATGACAATGATGATGACAATGGTGATGACAGTGGCGATGACAGTGATGTTGACAGCGGTGAGAATAGTGGAGAAGAAAATGGTGATGAGAGTGGCGATGACAATGATGATGACAATAACGATGACAGTGGCGATGACAATGATGATGACAACGGTGATGATAGTGGAGAAGAAAATGGTGATGACAGTGGCGATGATGACAATGATGATGACAGTGTCAATGACAGTGGCGATGACAATGATGATGACAGTGGCGATGACAATGATAATGACAATGATGATGACAGTGGTGATGACAATAATGATGACAATGATGATGACAGTGGTGATGACAATAATGATGGCAATGATGATGATAGTGGCGATGACAACGATGATGACAATGATGATGACAATGATGATAACAGTGGCAATGACAGTGGCGATGACAGTGGCGATGACAATGATAATGACAATGATGATGACAGTGGTGATGACAATAATGATGATAATGATGATGACAGTGGCAATGACAATGATGATGACAATGATGATGACAGTGGCGATAACAATGATGATGACAATGATGATGACAATGATGATGACAGTGGCGATGACAATGATGATGACAATGATGATGACAGTGGCGATGACAATGATGATGACGGTGGCGATGAGAATGATAATGACAATGATGATGACAGTGGCGATGACAATGATAATGACAATGATGATGACAGTGGCGATGAC
>NC_135763.1:23887487-23908976 GCF_052425735.1 Oculina patagonica | reverse complement strand
ACTGGTTTGGTGGCATGCACCGCGGAATAGGACGTGACCAATTCGGATAATGTTCTGCACGCATCCGTACGACTTTTTGCAATAATTTCTATCTAAGTAGTACATGTAGATATCCGTTCTGATCCCGGATCGTTCAGTTTTGCTTAAGCACAATTCACTGTATATAGATCGTGGTAAAGCATGAGTTTTTCCTTTAGCTAATCTCGTTCGGTTTCGTTTCGTTGCCATCTCCTTTCCAGAGGTTGTTTTGTGGGCTAAAAATGTTAAGCAATTTAATGTTATTTAAGAAATTTACTATTCCAACATTTCTGTAACTATCTACTGAAGTTTAATTTGCAAGTGGGTATATGAGACAGTACTCATTCTTTCCCGTTGATGATCGTTTTCATACCTGTTTCCCTTTAAGTTTCTGGTTGATATTACTATATTGGCATTTAACTCGCAAATGGGCAAATGATCAGATATCGCACTTATAGGCAATCAGTGTAAATCATACAGGGACCCAAAACGAGTGAAGGTCAAGAGTATGAATACTACTATGGTAGAACTGAAATTGTTTCACGAAATTTAGAAAACTTTTCATAGTGACGTTTCCTAAGCTGTCTGTAAAATCTTGATGAATTATTTTGACTATTAACAAGAAATTTACATGCAAACATTCAATTTATTATAAACCGAACAAAGGTTTTAACCTTTGGCTTCTGACGTATATGGTAGTGGTATATTGATAAAATCATGGAATATTGGCTGCGATAGCTTGCTCCTTGTTTTCCTTTTGTTCCCTTAAAGATCTCTGTTATCTATCGTTTGTTGCTTGTTGTACTGTTAAACAACTTGTTACAGATAGATTGTTAGATATTCTAAAGATCATTGTAAAGAACATTCTATCCCATTAACACTAATCCTACACTCTGGACGTTTGCAGCGCTGGATAAGAGCAAAGCCTCCACTGACAACAGTTGTACATATGGTTATATGCAATAGCTTTTAGCCGGCTTCCAGAGCCGACTCTGAGATAATGGACCTTTTGCATACGTTTTAGACCTGATTGATAGCCTGTTAAGCCTTTGAATGATCGGGTCCTGCTGTTAACTTAAAAAAAGATTCAAACGCTTTAGAGAGTTCTTAAACCAAATATCGGCTGGGCATTTGTACATGGGCCATAAAAACAGCAGACATGACAAGCTTGAAAGCAATAGCACCAAAGTAGATGGGCAAACAGTATTTCAGCCGTATATCTCATGTCAAAAGCTGCGTTGAACTCTTATACAAATTGGTTGCAATTCTGAAATGGCCTCTCCTGAACCTTCAGCTCTGGACATCTCAACAACGTTTGCTGCTCAGTAAGGTCCAACTTAGTTAATAAGTATACCTTGCTTGGCCAAGCCTAAAGGATGCAAGTTACATAGATACATAAATAAAGGTTAATATAACTTAAAAAAAAAAAACCTTTTAAGCGAAACTAAGAAATATATGCTGAAACAGAACCAAGAATAAATGATCTTGTTACCCACTGGTCGTCTGAATTGTTTCTGGAAAGAGAAGTACTACGAAGACCTTATATACAGTTTTCAGCTTGCAAATAATCAAATTAGGTGTTTGAAAACTTAGGTGGCGTGTGTTATATTTCGCTGTCTACTGTCAACCACATCAATATGTGTTAAGATGTTTTGTATTTTTTTAACTATGTATTGGAGGCTGATCTTAAGGTTAATGCACTTAAGAAAGGCTGAATGTGAGAAGACTTGTTAAATGAACTCCAAGGATGCTTCAACTCCATTTAAACTAAAACTGTTCGTTGCTGAATTTTACGTCTATTCCTATTTTAAAACAAATATATATCTCATTTATCTTCAGGTAAATATTGTTTAGGCACTCTGCCTACCGTTCCAGCCATTTTTGTCATAGTAAATGCCATATTGCCCATGTGCTATGGCCATTAGATGGCATTTATTTCAATTCAAAAGGCGTGCGTCGAAGCACAACCCAGCGAGTGAAGCAATATGTTTTTTTGTCAGTGGTGATCAAGGTCCATATTCAACCATGTAAAACAAATGTCATGCATCTCGTTGGAACGAACCGAAGTCTTACATTTTATGCTAGCAAATGCTGACAAAAGCTCTCCCCATTTTTCTTGGAGGCACAAAGTAACATCAGTGCTTAAGTTTCCACCTTTATTATACTAGACAGTTGTTGCTATGAACAGAACGTCTAAATGGTGTTATTTCCAAAACACTTGACTGATAAATTACTAAGCACCAAATAATACGGTATAACAATAAATTGTTTTAATTTGCTTCTTACTGTAGATTTTGACTATTTGCACCACTGCTATGCGTCTTGCAACCTTTATATCACTGCAATCTTTGTCTATATTATGTGCACGTTCTTCGAATTATTCTTTGAAATGTCAACGGCATTTTAGGTATATTTCCTTTCCACGTACTACACTAAAATGTTAAGCATTTTCTCTCCAAAAATTCAACCCTATTTATCCTGTATTCAAGCAAACGATTTGTCCCTCGAATGGTGGCAAGCAGTACAGCTTAACCTTCCCTCTAACGAAACGGTTTGAAGGATGTGAAAGAAGTGAATTAAAAGAGGGCAACCTAAGTTACTTAAATTGTTATTTGACATTCTTCTGCCCCAGAAATGATCGAACTTACTTAATTGATTAACCACTCCAGCACCTAAAGAATAAAAAATGGCCTTATCAACGATGATAAGACTTAAAGGCAACATACAATATATAATATAGGTTCATAGCTGGCCAAACCTTCAACTTCTTTGTCGCGAAGAAGTTGTTTTTTTCAAAATGCCTTCATACGAGACGATTGAAATCAGCGAAAAAAATCTACAATATAATCTCACATTATAAGAAAAAAGAGAAAGGCTGTGGATAGCAAATTTTAAGCGAACTGGCATAGTTGGCAGTTTACATCAAGTCTACCCAGTACGATATTCTAGAGACACGTGCACAGAAAAAAATACATTTTATTACCATGACAACCAACCTCTATCAACAAATTACCAATAACAGGCCGTGAATGATTACATTTTTTTCAACAACGGTTAAAATTAAACTTTACATCTAACAAAGGCAAGGATTACTGTTTGCTTGAGGAGTCATTTTGTAGTATTAGAAGACAAAAATAGGGGAGAAGAACGCCAGTTTTTGTTAGTTGAATATTGTTTGTTTTTTCCAAGCACACCACCAGACTCTAGTGTTTCTAAAATTAAACCAAGGATTTTGTTTGATAAAATCGAAGATTCCGGAGCAATTCTCACAACTCCCGAATTGCTTTGCTTATAAACCGATATCAACAATATCAAGCTGATATTGATATAGACAATATCAAGCTGTTCTTCGTTATCCTCGGAACGCCTTACCATTTCAAAATACAGTTTATCATTTAGAGTGGAAGACATCATTTTCCAAAAAGCATCACAGAAAACGTGAAGAGCTACAGAAGATGTTTTCGAAAACGTTGATTTTTCTTTGCCTTGTGGGCCTTTTGACACCGCTATGGAGCTTTCCTTTGCCGGTTCCAGATGGTAAGATAACCGCGTGTTTATCCATTTAACCTTAACTTACTACACTTTTCCTTTACTGATAACAGAGAAGTTTTCTCTAGTGTCAGACAATTGAATGCAAAATGCTCACATTGCCGGCAAAACTGACGTTTTTCTGAAACTAAATTAGCTGTGCAAGGGCATTTATCATCACTGGTCTCCTTTATATGAAGCAGCATTTTTAAAAATTGGAAATAAAATACATATGTTGCAAATAAAAGTACTCCACTGCTCGTAGTTTTAATTCCTTGGTCAGTTTCGTCGGTGATGCAGCATTTGTGCGAATTCTATTGCTAATGATACATTTTACACTGTTTTTTTCTTGTTTCGTTCCTTTCAGAAATGTTCTTATTGTTTACAGAACGTCCAATGCTTTGATTAATTGTTTTTGCAGGCACCCTTCCTTTCACCCTGCGAATATCGTTCGATGCAGAATAAAAGGCAGCCGACACGTTGCTTCCACATAGTTCAAAATAAGATTTATTCATAATTCTGCAGTACATAATATATAAAATACCTGTTTTAACATTTATTTAATTTCATTTACCTTTCATTCGTATGATAGGAAAAAGTCTACAATAGCAAAAAGGACAAAAACATGGCATTCTAAGGTCGCAAACTGAAGACAATTTTCTTGAAAAACGGGCAGTGGCTTTTTTCCACCGCAATGTTTTTGCATTTGTTTCTGTAAATAATAATGCTTAAATCATTATAAAGCGTTGCTGTTTAGATCATATGCATCTACTTTCTTTAGGAATTTTTGTATTGTGCTGATGGCAATTCCTTGCAGTCTGCGTTCTGAGTGCTATAAGAATGCGATTATTTCGGCGGTAACAAAGAGAATGGTCAACGCGAGCGTATATCCCAAGGCCAAGCAGTAAAGTTTCCTGTTTCAAACTCTTCATTTTTTGATCTCAGGATCTTTGTTTAGAAATAAAGGTAGTTTAAGTGTCTAACTTTTGCATAAAGTCTAATTTAAGTATCTTTTTACATCGTTTTTTCTTCAGACACAAGATCGCGGCACTTTCTAAACGATATTTGCTTTTGTAATGCAACTTTAGGATTGACTGCTTACTGAGTTCACAAATGTAAATTTGTAAAGCTGCCTTCGTTCCGTTTGATCGACGAACCAAGTTTGGACAAGTCGACTGAAAGATGACAAATTTTTTTGACAACATATTGAAAGCCTTCGAAAATTATATTTGATACACTAAACAGAAACTAAAATGCTTGCAAAATCGATGGTGGTTTCTCCAAGCTATGGCTAAGGGAAAACATCTCTCACTGTTTTGCTACATTATCCTGCATATACCGGCCCTCTTATGGTTGCAAAATGAGGTATTTTACCACAAATGATATTCCCAAATGTAAAACTAGTGACCCAATAAAATCGCAAATGTCACATTTCTCAATCATAAAAGCAATTCCATAACGCAGCAGTTAATGACACTTATCGTCGCTTCCGGATTTTATTGAACCCATGACATTTCTAAAAGATGATTCCGTTGGTCTTTTTGTATAAATAAATTCCGCAAATTGCGCAATACAAGTATCATGCTCCTTACATTGGAAAAGAATATACTCTTTGTAATCAAATATATTGTCAGTGTATTTTGTTTCGTGTTTTAACCCTTTCCAGACAGGGGGGGGGGGGGGGCTGGAGAGGAAAGTGCCCGCGCTGACTTTGAACGTTAATAACATTTAACCCGTTCCTACGATAGCCTTGAAACTTCACGGCGTTTTCTAAAATTTATCTACGAACATTTCAACATGAACAATGTTTGCAAAGACATTTGGAAATTACCATGGCAACTACATCTTGATAAATGGTTTTTGCAAATTTTAGAATCCTAAGAATTTTAAGTGTTTCTTTAGAAGTTTTTGCTGAACAATGATCTAACCTATGGATTTACTAATCCAACGATGTATTCTTGTCATACTCGAGCCATCTCAAATCAGTAATGCTCCTTTATAAATTCGGACGCTAACTCATTTGAGCGTAAAACAGCGCTTATAATGTACCTTTTTTTCAAGACGTTTTGACTGAGAACCTTCGGTGTTGTTTACATGGCGGAAAAAGCAACGGCTTTTTAACGGTTAGACACTTACACATTTGTACGCGCGCGCCTGACTAATACAAGTACTGTACAAGCGAACGCTGCGCGAGATTAGGAACATTATGAAAGTGACTTATAGGCACCAGGGATGTCTTTGTGTTCATTTCCCGCATTCTGGTCCCTCTGCGAATGCCACGCTTCTAGGAAAAGCCTCTTGTGGTAAACGCCTGACTTGTCCACCACAGCCGCAATTTGGGATTTTGCGTTTAAATCAATAAGGTTGCCCCTGTCATACCCCGTAGACAGAGCAGGTTTGTTGTCTAGCACTATGTTTCACCTTTCCCCAGAGACCTCCATCAACTTAACCAAAATAAAAAACAAAGATTATTATCGGCCCCTCGTAAATAAAGAACATATTGAAACGAAGGCTACCTCCAAATGGGAAAGAGACTTGCAAATTGGTCAAGCATCTCTATAACCTTTTTTTTTAGTCGCGTAAGAAACGTATGTAGAGATAATAGGCTTAGGGAATTTTATTTCAAACTCTTACACAGAATAGTAGTCACCAAAAAGGAATTATTTCTTTTTGGTGTGGCAGAGGACGCAAAGTGTCCATATTGTGAATTGAATGACTCCATAATTCACACTTTCTACAACTGTAATTGGAGCCAATTATTCTTCGCAGAGGTTATAAAATGGTTTAATAAAGAAAATGCCGCCTCTCTCACTCTTTCTCCAACTGAATTAATTTTTGGTAAGGACAAGGATAACATAAACAAAGAAATAGATATCATTAGAAAGTTAAACTTCACCTTTTTATATGCAAAATATTATGTATACAATCAGAAATTATTGAATGGAAAGCTGTCATTAAATGAATTCTTAGCCAATGTAAAATTCAAATACATCTTCGAAAAATTTAAATGTAGTTAAAGCGAATTATTTAAAATAAGAGGGTGCTGTAAGATGAGTAATTAGCGTCATTATTTCAAAGATGTATTGTAATTTTCGATCTAGTAATAACTATATTATACTTGTAAGTTTTTTTTTCTTGTATATGTATATTGTATATTGTCTTTGTATATTTATACGTTATATTTGTGCATTTTTTTTCTATTGAAATGAATAATAATAATAATAATAATAAAAATAAGGTTGCCTCTTTCAAAAACTTCACTTTTTTGCTACTTTTCGTTGCGCATTTTGGCCCTTTTGAATGTTGATTCATTTATTTTAATATTTTGTGCAATTTTTGCGAATTTTCTGTGGCCAGGACACAAAATTCCAAATCCTAGATGGCGGATCCAAGATGGCGGCTGTATAAATGATTTTGTCTTTTTTTCCCATTTTTGCCCTTTTAAACATTATAAATGTTTCGTAACATAATCTGATAAGATTTTGCTACTATTTATCAAAGCACTTTGGAGATATGTACGACAAACGCTTTCTGGCAATAAATTATCAATGTGTTGTCATGACAACTTAATTTTGTCAATCAATATAATTTCGTGCATTCAAAATACTCTTAATAATTGGGTTACCATTCGTTGTTTCCTGCAGAAGTTACGCAGGGGAGTGGACCCCCGCGATCTGAAAAGATCCAAAAAAGCCTGGCGTCCGTTTCTCAAAAGCCCGGAAACTTCTCGGGATCGAAAAATTTTTTTGGGCTTTTTTTGGGCGCGTTTCTCGGGTTCGGAAAAAGCGTTTCTTAAAAAGGCCGAAAGAATCCCGTATTCTTCGGGGAGGTTTTCGGGATTTGTAACGCAACAACTAGCATGAGCTTCACATGTCCAGCCTGTTATTGGTTCAAAAATTGCAATTGACACCGCTGCACTGAGTTCGGTTAATGTCACGTATGCATCAAATTCAAAACATTTTCGATGAATCGTCTGCAAAAATTTATCTCTGGCGATATGTACATTTGCACTGCAATGTTTATTTTTTAACACTGATTAACCTCTGGGCTACTTAATGTAAAGGCAGCTTGATGAAAGTATTTAAAGCATTTCTGTTTGTTTAAATTTGTCTATTACCGGCTTGTAATTTACGAAGCTTGCGCTATTAAACAGCCATTAACTTGTCGTGAAACCTTGAATTTTGGTTGAATAAAGTTACTTTTGGTTGAATTTTTCTCTACCATTATCGCTGAGTACTTTGGCAGACTTGCTGTACCTACACTGAATGAATTGTGGAAGTTTCTGTAAACAATTTAAGGTGGAAAAGTCGGCAATCAAGTACGTTTTAAAAGCTCGCTTTTTTCTCTTCGCGAAGTCGGAAAGTATTTCTTGGCGCGCCGAAGTTTGTTTTGAAACTTGTCAATTAAAGAACCGAATTCTGTCACACGTCTTTCTCTCTCATATCCTTTACTGTTGTTATTTTCATATAAGCCCTTTGCCGCCTTTTGTTTTCAAAAAAGTTCTTCGGAGATGCAATTAATAGTGACAATATAAGTCCCGAGAAGTGTTTTCGAGATCTCAAGAGCTCCCGTAAAGTTTACAGGAAAAAATGGAGTGATTTCCTCGGGCCCGGAATTCTCGGGGTTTTTTAAAACACATTAAACAGTTTTCGGGATCTTTACGTGACTGTTTTCGGGACTTTGTACGCCTGGTCTGAAAAGGAATAAAATTCAGGTGAACCCCTGTTAAGCGGCCACCGCGTATAAAGCGGCCAATTTTTAAAGTCGCGCAACTATTAACTATCAGTATCATTCTGTAAGTGATATTGCTATAAAGCGGCCTCCTCTATTAAGCGGCCACGGCCACCTTTTGCTAGATATTTAAACGAACTAGCATAGTTGGCAGTTAACATCAAGCCTACCCAGGGCGATATTCTAGAGCTAGACACGTGCACAGAAAAAACATATTTTAATAACCATGACAACCCACCTCTATCAACAAATTACCAATAAAAGGCCATTAATTATAACAGTTTTTTCAACAACGTTTAAAATTGAACTTTTCATATAACAAACTAAAGGATTACTGTTTGTTTGAAGTGTCATGTTTTAAAATGAGAAGACAAAAAGAGAGGAAAAGAACACCAGTTTTTGTTAGTTTAATATTGTTTGTTTTTCCAATCACACCACCAGACTCTAGTGTTTCTAAAATTAACCAAGGGTTTTGTTTGATAAAGTCTAAGCTTTCGAAGCAGTTCTCACAACTCCCGAATTGCTTGCTTATAAACCGATATCAAAGGCTACAAACGATATCAAGCTGTGCTTCGTTATCTTCAGAACGCCTTTCTATTGCAAAATACAATTTATCATTTAGAGTGGAAGACATCATTTTCCAAAAAGCATCACAAAAAACGTGAAGAGCTACAGAAGATGTTTTCGAAAACGTTGATTTTTCTTTGCCTTGTGGGCCTTTTGACACCGCTATGGAGCTTTCCTTTGCCGGTTCCAGATGGTAAGATAACCGCGTGTTTATCCATTTAACCTTACTACACTTTCCCTTTTCAATTTTTAGTGTCCGATAATTGAATGCAAAATGCTCAAAATGCCGGCAAAACTGGCGTTATTTTCTGAAACTAACTTAGCTGGGACAATGGCATGTATCATCACTGGTCTTCTTCATATGAAGCAGCGTTTTCAAAAATTGGAAATAAAATACACAAGTGGCAATTTAAAGTATTCAGCTACTCGTAGTTTTAAATCCGTTGTCAATTAATTTCATCGGTGATGCAGCATTTGTGCCAATTCTTTTGTATAATGAGACATTTTACACTGTCTCCTTCCTTCCGGAAAAGTTTTTTTGTTTACAGAAAGTCTAAGGCTTTGATTAATTGGTTTTGCTGCCACAGTTCCTTTCACCCTGCGAATATCAGTCGATGCAGAATAAAAGGCAGCCGACACGTTGCTTCCACATAGTTCAAAATATTCTGCAGTACTTAATATATAAAATACATGTTTTAGTGTTTATTTAATTTAATTTACCATCCATTCGTATGATGGGGAAAAGTCTAAAGTAGCAAAAAGAAACCTCCCGCCAAAAAAATGGCATTTTGAGATCGCAAAGACAATTTCCTTGAAAAATGGGCAGTGGCTATTTTCCACTGCAATGTTTTTACATTTGTTTATGTTAATAATAAGGCTTTCATCATTATAAAGCGTTCATGTTAAGATCATATGCATCTACTTTCTGTAAGAATTTTTGTATTGTGCTAATGACAATTCCTTGCAGTCTGCGTTTTGAGTGCTGTAAGAATGCGATTATTTCGGCGGTAACAAAGAGAATGGTTAACGCGAGCGTATATCCCAAGGCCAAGCAGTGCAGTGTCCTGTTAAAATTTTTAAACTCTTAATTTTTCGATCTCAGGATCTCTGCTTAGAAATATAGCTTTTGTTTATTGCTTTAAAGTTATACGTATTGCATCAAGTCTAATTAAAGAATGCATTTACCTCGCTTTCTTCTTTAAACACAAGATCGCGGCACTTTCTAAACGATATTTGCTTTTGTAATGCTACTTTAGGATTGACTTCTTATTTAGTTCACATATATAAACTTTAAAGGCCGCCTTCGTCCTGCTTAATCGACGAAACAAATTTGGACGAGTCATCTGATAGATGACAAATTACTTCGACAACTTATTTAAGGCACTCAACAATTATATTTGATGCATTAAAAAGGATTTAAAATGCTTGCAAATTCGATGATGGTTTCTCCAAGGCTTTGGCAAAGTGAAAACCATGAAACACGTCTTACTGCTTTGCTCCTTTATGATGCTCAGCATATAGCCTCTTATCGTCGGAAAATTAGGTATTTTACCACAAATGATTTTCTCGAGAAAATTCCTGAAAAAATTCCTAAATTCCAACTAGTGACCCATACATGTTACATTTCTCAATCATAAAAGTTTCATAACGCAGTATACGTAGTTAATCGCAACCAATCGTCGCTACGAGATTTTTTATTCGAGCCATGACATTTCTAAAAGATGGTGCCTTAGGTCTTTTAGTATGAAAAACTTCCTCTCGTACGTTGGATACAATGCCTAAAAATGCAAAAATGAATATCAGTAAAATACTCTTCATCAGGCTTCCAGCAAGGTTGCTGCAATTATTCCTCTTTAACTGACGGAAAGATTGCGTTTTAAATAATAAGTTTCTAAAATGTGCTATAGTAGTTATTTCCTTTTGTCAAGTTTTTATAAGAGCTAATCGTTATAATGGTTTCTTACTCCTACTAACAATATATGCACAATATTAGACTTGCTCCAAGTCGCAACTATTATCAGTATAATACTGTAAGTAATACTGTTTTAAGGTGGCCACCTCTATCAAGCCGCCACAGCCACCTTTTGGCCGTCCCGATTATCGTTCTTCTATTGTGATCGCCCCTATTTAACGGCCAGCAAGAATGTGATATGCCTTTTTCACACGGTCCTGACCAATAAGAGTGTAAAATAAAAAGGTGACGACTGATAAAATAGTTCTAACACAAGTTAAATTTGTTGTCGTTTCTACGTGATTAAATGATTCTTTTCCATGCTACTTGCACTACAATAACGTGTCCTATCTAAAAGGCTTTACGAAAATATCTGACGAAACTCTGTAAAGCGGCTGATCTCTATTAAGTGGAAACTTGCCATTTCCCCGAGAGTGGTTAATAGAGGTTCCACTGTATATGAGGTATAGGAAGTTATACTCTACTTTTACTAACAACAGAAAAATGTGTTTCTTTTTTCTAAGAGGATGACAATCAGGATGATGAGGATGAACGCGACGCCGACGATGAAAGTGATGGCAATGGTGATGATGATGGTGACAGTGATGATGACAGGGAAAATGACAATGATGATGACAATGGCGATGACAATGATGATGACAATGGTGATGACAGTGGCGATGACAGTGATGTTGACAGCGGTGAGAATAGTGGAGAAGAAAATGGTGATGAGAGTGGCGATGACAATGATGATGACAATAACGATGACAGTGGCGATGACAATGATGATGACAACGGTGATGATAGTGGAGAAGAAAATGGTGATGACAGTGGCGATGATGACAATGATGATGACAGTGTCAATGACAGTGGCGATGACAATGATGATGACAATGATGATGACAGTGGTGATGACAATAATGATGACAATGATGATGACAGTGGTGATGACAATAATGATGGCAATGATGATGATAGTGGCGATGACAACGATGATGACAATGATGATGACAATGATGATAACAGTGGCAATGACAGTGGCGATGACAGTGACGATGACAATGATGATGACAGTGGCGATGACAATGATAATGACAATGATGATGACAGTGGTGATGACAATAATGATGATAATGATGATGACAGTGGCAATGACAATGATGATGACAATGATGATGACAGTGGCGATAACAATGATGATGACAATGATGATGACAACGTTGATGACAGTGGCGATGACAATGATAATGACAATGATGATGACAGTGGCGATGACAACGATGATGACAGTGGCGATGACAATGATGATGACAGTGGCGATGACAATGATGATGACGGTGGCGATGAGAATGATGATGACAGTGGCGATGACAACGATGATGACAATGATGATGACAATGATGATAAGAGTGGCAATGACAGTGGCAATGACAGTGATGATGACAATGATGATGACAGTGGCGATGACAATGATAATGACAATGATGATGACAGTGGTGATGACAATAATGATGACAATGATGATGACAGTGGCGATGACAACGATGATGACAGTGGCGATGACAACGATGATGACAGTGGCGATGACAATGATGATGACAGTGGCGATGACAACGTTGATGACAGTGGCGATGACAATGATGATGACAGTGATGATGACAGTGGCGATGACAATGATGATGACAGTGGCGATGACAACGATGATGACAGTGGCGATGACAATGATGATGACAGTGGCGATGACAACGCTGATGACAGTGGCGATGACAATGATGATGACAATGGCGATGACAATAATGATGACAATGATGATGACAGTGGCGATGACAATGATAATGACAATGATGATGACAGTGGCGATGACAATGATGATGACAGTGGCGATGACAACGATGATGACAATGATGATGACAGTGGCGATGAGAATGATGATGACAGTGGCGATGAGAATGATGATGACAGTGGTGATGACAATGATGATGACAGTGGTGATGGCAATGATGACAATGATGTTGACAATGGTGATGCTGAAGATAATGACAGCGAGGATGAAGAGGAAGATGATGATCGCGAGAATAACGATGATGGTGACGACGACGACGACGATGGCGATGACGATGACGATGACGATGATGATGACGACGACGACGACTGAGGTAACGATCCATATTTATTCCACGCCCTCAGCACCACCCGGAGCAAAGTAGGGCATAGACAATGACAATAAGACTGTAAGAAGTTTAACTGATCATTGTTAACATGTTCTTCAATTAAGTTACTGGTCATGCAAGAAATGGCTTATAAACATAAGAATACCTGGAAACTTCTATTACAACAACAACAACAACAACAACAACAACTTTATTTGCACCCTTTTCATTCAATTAAAATTAGCAATACAATAAATAAAATAAATAGAGTAAAGTGCATGGCTGCCCAGAATAACCACGATTGGC
The DNA here is from genome assembly GCF_052425735.1 of Oculina patagonica. NCBI lineage: Eukaryota > Metazoa > Cnidaria > Anthozoa > Scleractinia > Oculinidae > Oculina > Oculina patagonica. The sequence goes on along the minus strand of NC_135763.1, from coordinate 23,895,725 downwards.
TAACAAGATTGGGCAGACATACTTAGTTTTTATTAAGCGCCTCATCGATTTTTTTCAGTCTTGTAAACATTTTCTGTTTTGAGCAGCGAACAGTTTTCCGGGATTGAAACTAAAGAAAAACTGCGAGCTTCGAGAAACAGTTAATGTCCAAGGAAAAATATATATGCAAATTATATACAAATTTATTCATTTTGAAATTAGAGAAAATATTTCCTTCTGTTCAAAACATTTAGTTGTATTCAATTAGCAATTAGCTTTAGACGAGCGTGTAAACGAAGAACCTCTTTAGTTTCTGCGGAATATCGCTTATCTTCCCTAGCTTTGCTAATACATTGTTAAAAAATTGAAATCAATATCCCTTCCCGTTGCTAGGCTAGCAGACCTGCTAGCAATGTAGTGATTTCTTCAAGTGATTGAAGTTTTTTGTGTTTTCGTATGTAACATTCGTAGTGACTAATGTAACGAGAAATACATTAACCAAAAGTTAACAATGGCGATAATGTGGAATCACATAAATATGCTTTACTTTTTTAGTGTTCCAGTCAGCAAAAGGTATAAAGTTACCAAAATCGGTAATCTTAGACGGGCGATATTACCCTTTTTGTGGCGGAAAAACATTTACGTTGTAATCAGAAGCTTTCAAGAAGTACGGCTGGTCGGAATTGGTCAAATTGGTAAATAAATTCTGTTTTTGTAGCTCTTAGTGAAGATATAAAAAACGCCATAAAATAGGTTGTCATAGCCGTATCAATAAAACCTCTTTATACATAAATGACGAAGGTGTTTTATCACATCTGATTATTCTAAAGTAAAATTTAACAGCTGTCTACAAAATGGAGACGGCGCATTCGGCGCATTTATTTTCATATGTTTTGTTAAGTAGATGATTTGAGGTCGTTAATTTGAATGAGTGTTTACTTAGGATCGAACTTAAGAATATTGCCAAGAGCACAAAATATACAAGTTATAATAATCCAAAATTTGTTGATAGTTAATGAGCAAAATGGGTCATTTACTTTAAAGAATTTCTGCTACAAAAGGGAAAGTACAGCTGTACCTGCAACATTTCACACCGTATCGGTCTCAATGGAAATTTGTACTTTTGCAGTCACTGCACGTTGTGGAGAACAGGGTCCCACAAAGTAACAATCTTAAAACTTTTATGAAACCAAAGTGTACCATTATAATTATATATGACATGATTTGCTTATGTTTTACCAGAATATTCTTAGCAAAAATTAAGCACATTTTATCAGTGACTGCCATAGAAAATACACAGTTTGTTTACGCTTTGATGGTTCATTGACAACTGGGCGTGAGAATGGCCAGGTGCCCATTTCAAACCAGAACTTCTTGTTTAAAGTAGAATGACGACGGTGTATTTTTACCCAGAATTCATCTAATAAAAAAACCTTCTCAAGATAAAATGTCCGTTTGTCATATGTTCACTCTCGAAAAGCTAAAAAAAGTTAGCTGGGAGGTATTGCTGTATTGGGACAAGGAGAAAGCCATTTTAAACTTTCCATTGTTTTCGGACTTGTGGGTGGGGACAGGGAGTCTGAACCTCCAGCCTCCCGGACCTTTTACTCCCGCTTCCCGCCCCTTTCCGTAGTGGTGCCCTCCTCTTTGTCCCATATCTATTGCAAAATATAACGAAACATTGTGTAATTTTACTCGTTTTCTCCCGGTTCCCGCCACCTTAGGAATCCCGCTTCCCGCCCTCTCTTCTCCCGCTTCCCGCCCCCTTTCTCCCGGTCACCCGCCCACTTCCCCCTCCACGGACTTGCACATTTACATTCCTGTGAATTGACTGCCATTCAGTTAATGTGGGTAAAGGAATATGGAATACGTTTTTTCTATGCAGTCCGGGTTCGAGACCATTCTGGGGTCATTGTGTTGTGTTCTTGGGAAATATAATTTACTATCTCAGTGTCATGCAACCAGGAGTATAAACTAGGTACCGGTGAACTTTTAGGCTTGCCATACAGAATGCTGGGAAGGGACCTGCGATGACCAGCACAGCAACTAGGGGGAGTAGCAATACTACTAGCCGCTTCATGTATAGAAACTGGAGTGGAGCGCTGGGTCTTACTACTACTTTACTACTTACTTAAAACTTAAAATGCCCCTCAATGATTTATCGTTTCACAAGACATTTTATCATCCTTAAAATTTCAAGTATCAAAGTAGCTATATGGACTAAGTTTACTCCTCCGTCGTGGGTATTACCTTAGCAACCAAAACCTAACCGTCCCACTTATTCTAAAAAGCATCAACATTGTCTCCTTCACCTTTGTCGGTATCGAGCTCATAGATAATTTTAATATTCCTCCTGTCTTTAGGAGACGCTTCCCATTGAGATCCATCTTTTCCTTTCACGGACCCCTTTCCGTTCCCCTCTTCCCTTCGTCTTACTGTTATTGGTTAATAACGCTGATCTGTCAGTAACTTATTTCAATCCACCCATAGAAACATAGTGGCGACCAGTGGGAAAACCAATGGCCTGATGACAGTTTTAAATTAAACCGAAATATTGCGACTGCCTAAGCTGATCAAATCTAATCTGGTGACTATCACCAGGAAGTTTACAATTTTCGGATTACTTTTTATCATTTGTTCTCAAACTCATTTATAATTTAGCAAGTTATAACAAAAAATTGATACCTGCGAAGGAGGTCTGGATACCCTGTCTTAATTAGCATATATCATTGCGAATTTATTTCTCCGTTTACTCCGTAGTTTTTGTTTCGATTGAGAAGATATTACAAACACTTGAGAGAGTTTTTCATGGGTTATACAAACACCTCAAATTTCGTCAAAAATACTCCTCTGCGCGTCGTAATATCAACTCTCCTCTCGGTGTTTGGATATCCCGATGAAACACTGTCTCTCGTGTTTGATATACAGTGGAAACCCGTTAATACAGACACCATGGGGGCATGCCAAAGTGTCCGTGCTATCTGAGTGTCCGTATTAAGCGGGCTCTAAGTCACGGACACATGTTTTATCGAGACAGAGACGACATTTTTACGACAACAAACGTTGTTCAATTGTTCAATTGTAAACTATGGAAACCTTATAGTCATTTGACATACTCTCTGAATAAAACTAATTTTATAGTACTGCTATTGAAATTAGTTGAAAAAGTCCGTGACTTTTCTTTATACAAGGAATACAGCAGACATTTTAACAGCAACCAAACGTTGTTTAGTTTCTTCTGTAACTGTGACCGTAACAAGTTTGAACTAGGGAAACCTTACACTCATTTACTTATACTCTCGGGCTAAACTGAATTACTTTATTCTTCTTGAACAGTTTCCGTGAAGCGGGGTTAACGATGTACAAGAGTTTTTCACTCGGGACACTGAAAAGTTTCCGTTGTCCGTATTAACGGGTGTCCGTAATTAGCGGGCTAATTATAGAGAAAATATGTGAGCTTTACGTCGGAACAAACAAAACTGTCCGTAATATCGGGGTGTCCGTAGAGCAGGGCTCCACTGTATTACTTATTTGATAAGGATATGCACGGAAGTAAGAAATATCAAGACCGAGGTTGTTGTACCTGCCGAAAACAGCCTGTCCACAGCGAAAAGGTTCTTCTCGTTTCATTTTATTTGGCCAAAGTGAAGCTTATATTGTTGGCTGGCTTGTCAATATCCACAAATATTTCAGTGCAAAATTCAATCAAGTGTGTTCGATGTAGAAGTTTGTTTGTTTGTTTGCGTTTGAGTAATATGGCAAATTATGACAAACTATAGCTTTACTTTTCAAAGTACTTATGCAGAAGAACAGAAACTAACTTTTACAAAAGATAAAAACTAAGATCCTAACTATCGTTTAATACTGAGAGCTTCCAAGTCAATAGACCTAACACAGCACCATTTATGCACAAAACAAATGTAAACCACATTTAACTTTCAAACAATTTCTTTTGACTTTTGAAATATGTTGTTATAAGTGGGTCTGAGATGAAGGTGCTTTATAAGGTTACACCCGACCAGTCGACCTTATCGCCTGATGAAGACTAGCAGTGTTCAGTCGAAACGTCGCAATCTACATCACAAGTGACACTACGTCGTGAGACAAACGAAAAATACTTTATTATTATTAAGACCGCATAATTAGCAAACTAAAACACAAGAACAAAAGTCGAAAACTCACGGATGCATGTATCTATGGCAGTTTGTTACTTATGTAGCGTTTTAATATACAACATGACAAATGACAGGAAACAGCGCCGTCAAATTCATTGTTTTGGAACGCATCAATCAGCAATAAAAAAACATGCACATTTATGTAGTAGCTATTATGCAACGAGTGATTTAACTGAAATACAGCAAAATTTGAAAAGGAATAATACAATTATTATACTTATTTTGTTTTTCCTTTTACTCTTTTAATGCAGGAACAGTAGGTACAGAAGTAGAATACAGTCGTTGGTTCAGCAAATGCTCGCTCTGTGACGTATCTACTTCGATCAAAACTCAGGAAAATTACATACATATTTAGTTGTCTACAGTTGACGTTGATAATGAGCTTTAATATACAATCTTCGTTCACTGTCCAAACTCCACGCGCGCAATTGGTTAAAATAGATCACGTGATTTTGCTTTACCTCGCGTCAGCAAACTCTGACAGTGCAGTATTGACAGTAATAAAGCACAAAAATCGTGCATTATTGAAAATGTCTTCAGCTTCAAGGCCTGCAGAAGTGGAAGAAAAATATATTCCTCAAATTATCAACGATCCAATACCAAACAAAATCGAAGAGGATAACAACTTGAAGCGTTTTCATGTTCAAAGTTAAACTGCAGCTCAATAAATACATTTTTGTGTGTGATTGACTTGCTTGCTGCTTGATTGAGAAAGCCATCGACTTGCTTTGAACAAGCTTCTCGCTGACTGTATATATTTATGAACTACCACAGCTGATGAACGATTTTATGAACCATTTTAAATTTTATTTCTGTACGGCTTATTTGTGATTTTTATATTAAGCTTATTGATCTAATCCCGTGTAATTATGACTAGTACACTTCTTATTTTTTTGTTTGAAGTTCGTTAAGTCGATGATCGCTTGTAGTGTACTCAGATTGTATATTAAAAGGGTTAGAGTCTGTCCGTTCGTGTTTTGTTGACAAATACACGCACTTGCTGACCTCACAATGAACTCGAAATTTTCAATACTGCACTCAGCTACGCCTGGTGCAGTATTGAAAATTTCTTGTTCATTGTGCGGCCAGCGCGTGCGTGTATTTGTCAACAAAACACTTACAACAGTCTCTAACCCATAAATATCTCATTATTTAAGTTAGTGGTACAATGGTGTCGTCGCGTTAACTTAAATTAATTTCACTAACTGTCCATCATTCACCCAAAAAACAACAGCGTTACCTTATTAAAAACTCTACAGTTTACCTTAATTGTTAGAAAGAACGCGACGCTATGGTGCCAAATTCTTATTAGGACCTAATGCTAACACTTGCTATCAGGAGGTATAAGCAATCAGGATGCCGCCGCATAGATGAGCCTTTTACTTGTTCGCTCAAAGTCAGGTTATCTTCTACAGTTGCTGAATATGTCAAGACGACGTTCAAGTCACGCAAGGAGCATTAAGATTCACCGTTGTTATCATACGTAACTGTCAATAAAACTAAAAAGTCTTTAGTTTATAGATAATTTGAACTGGACGAGAAATAAATTTAACAAATTGAATACCCGATGTGTAATATATCATTTGAGGTGTCCTGGTTGGCATTATTTCGTTGTGTCTGTTCGATGGTTAACTACTTTAAGTCAGTCGGTCTGTCCATAAGGTTTGTGGTAAACGAATAACTTAATTTGCCACTATCCGAGGAGAGCAGTAATATTGACAGTTGTCTTATTTTCTCTTTCCTGTCAACACCTACTTACCTGTAAAGCTATTTCAAACTGATTAAAAAGATTGTTCCACAATCGGTTAATGAGCGAAACCGTCCAGTTCAAAAATGGACAAACATAACATTCCTTGAAGTGTTTAAATTGTTCAGTAAGGAATATTCCAAAAGCTGCTTACGAATTTACTGTTGGTTTTATTTATCGAATTTCCCCAAAACCGTTATTTCTTTTTCTTTCTTGGGCTTTATTTTTTTAAGACATGCAGTTTGTCAAAACAACGGTAATCAAACTCTCCTTCTCTTGGTCTAATTAGATGCACCACATGTCATACATTATCAATATAAGCGTCGGGCAAAGAGGGTGCACAGAGACTTCAGTGAATGGTTTTCTATTTAAATGTGGGTTTTCATTTAGATAAAAACAAAAACGACATGAATACGGTTTACGTTCAATTCTTTTTCACACTACATTTTTTAAAAAAAAATAGATCCGAAAAGGCTAATTTGAAAAATATCAGCTTGAACATCTTTCACTGAACGGCACAATTCTAGTTACTCCGGCATGAAGATGAGGTTCATTTGCCAAAAATGGGTCAGTCATCACGACGGAACCAGAGAACGATGAAAACTTCATCTCTAACATACTGCTGCGTTTTCTTAGAGCTGTAAACGTTTTGAGTTAAAATTAGGAGACACATTAATATTATCTCTTGTTAGATTTATCTTACTCTTATTTTAACATAACGGTGAAACCATTTGATTGGCTTCGATACCCATAGGGCTTCCATTAAAGAAGAAACCAGCCTTGTGAAACATAGCTTTAACGTCTTTCAAAGCATATTGCTTAGAAATACATTCAAAAAGTAAACTCATTTTTTAATTTATTTGTTCCTTTGGTAAGACGTCGGCGCTGTCATTCTTTGTATTTAGTTTTTTGTAGTTAGTGCAAAAGGAATGCATCAGTAAGTTTAGCAACTATAACTGTGTGATAAATGACTCTTGTGGTTTAATATACTTCACAGCCAATTCTGTTAATGCTTTAAATTCCTTATTTAGACTAAGCGATACCATAAAATAAACAAGCCGGTGCAATTTGCAAAGCTTTAAAAAATCAAGCCAATACCACCTATCCATCATTCGCCCAATAATCAGTCATATTAGTAAAAAGGATCCCTTTTTTAAGTTAGTGGATAAATTCGTAACAGTGACATTATAGCGCCCAATGGGGGTAAAGTTTCGAAAAATAACGTTCTCCCAAAAGTAACGACATAGTTTCACGGTTAAGTTACTAGACTGGCACGACCCTCCAAAGGTACCAACTGGGCTAACGTGACTTGAATTGTTAGAATGGTAATTGCCAACTGATACAACAAGGTGTATAGACGACACTCGTTCCATAGTAATATATAATTGCTCTATTCTGATACAATGTGTAAATGCTTTGAACAAGTTTTATCCCTGCCGGTTCATATTTAGTCACAAACGCAAGCTGAATACTTGTTGGCGAAAGATAAATTGATTTTCATATTATATATGTTTTTGCCTCACAAAAAATGAATCTCCGAAATACAGTGGAAGAAACTGCTTAAATCGACCATTTTGTTCTAAACTGCATTGCGGCACAATCAAAGGCTTCATTTAAGTCGTTAATCATTCTAATATATTCAAGTGTTTTTTAATCACCTTGTGTTCGTTTGTAATTAAGTTGCTTCTAGAATCAAGGCCAATGAAGTCATAAGCACTTCATGGACGTCGTATTTGTTACTCATGTTTCATTTTGTATAAGTACATGGGCTAGGAAGAGTCTAAAGTTTAAAGGAAATTGTTTAAAATCTCTGTTTTAGTTAAATTACGTGCCTATTGTGAAAGTAGTAATATTACTAATTGCTATCTAATTTGTACCGTGCCAATACTACTGTTAGGTTTTTTTAGTTGAGTATATAAGCAATCTTAGTCATGAAATATAGAAGTTACAAGTTTCATTTTAAGTGTCTGTGTTAAATGTTTGTTTAATGTTAAGTTGCTTTTAAAAGGGCTACAGACAACGCTAATATGACACATTTATTAGCTGCTTTGAATGTTATCCTGGTTTGTTTTCTTACGAAATTCAGCCGCAGCCTACTGATATCCTCACATGATTATCGAAAAAGACCGGCACTCTCTTGCGGTCTCAGAATTAACAAGAAAGCTTCCTGATCTAATCACACGAGGCAATGACTAAGCGATTCTTTCTACACATGCATGCTGAGGTCATAAGTGTTTATCAGTTGTTATGGATTTTATTTTCCTGCCAACTGATATCAGAACCCACAAATAATATCATATCGTGGATTCCGATATCCGCTTGGTTATAAATTGCTTT